>NW_015160252.1:337539-339702 GCF_001447785.1 Gekko japonicus
TAAGAGCTGTTCTTGAAAAAGAGCCGTTTCTGTCAGAGTTCTCTCAGCCCCACCTACCTCACAGGGTGTCTGTTGTGGGGAGGGGAAGGGAAAGGAGTTTGTAAACCGCTCTGAGACACCTTTGGGTAGTGAAGGGCGCTCCTCCTCCTCCTCCTCCTCCTCCTCCTCTTCTTTTTCTAAAGCAGCCCTCTTTGGCTTGGAGTAATGCAGATAATAATTCTCCAGAAGCCACACTTCTCTTCAATTAGCCTGAATAACACTGGTGGGAACTCCCTTCCTATTACGCATGGCAAGTTGCAGAGCACATTGCCATATTTATGCAAAAGGAAGGGAGCCCTGAATGTAAGATGACCCCTGTAAAAAAAATCATATGCCAAAGAAAATTTTCCTGGGCATTACTGTAACTTGTATGAGAATTTAAGATAGGCCCTTCTTTATTTCATTTACTTATTAGTGATTAATGGCATAGCTGGGGGGGAACCTTGTCTTGCATATACTGTATATTTTGTATATATACTGGTCTTGTATATACTGTATGACAAAACAACATAACTAAGAACTGCCAACGTTACAATTACTGGCATGTTTCCATTCCCCCAGTCTTGATTCCTGCAAATTTGACATCAGAAGAAGAAGAAGAAGAAATTGGATTTATACCCTGCCTTTCACTACCCAAAGGTGTCTCAGAGCGGCTTACAAACTCCTTTCCCTTCCCCTCCCCACAACAGACACCCTGTGAGGTGGGTGGGGCTGAGAGAACTCTGACACAAACTGCTCTTTTTCAAGGACAGCTGTGCCAGAGCTTGTGACTGACCCAAGGTCACATCAGCAGGTGCAAGTGGAGGAGTGGGGAATCAAACCCGGTTCTCCCAGATTAGAGTCCGCAGACTTAACCACTACACCAAACTGGCTCTCAATGATCAATGAGGTCTTTTAATGTTTTGTCGAGTTAATAAAGGGAAACTGAATACAGGGGAACCGCCACCCCCATTAACTAGGTCCCTTCTAGTTTTCTTCAGTGGGAATTCTCTGCTTCCAATCAGACAGAAAGGACTAAAATAGCTGGAGAGGTCTCCCTTTAATTTCTGCCCTGTTTTCTAACTGATCTGGCACGATGGACCAGGCAATCATGTCAAAGGCAGCAGCCAGAGCTAACAGAACCAATAGCGAACAATTATCCAATTGTAAATGAAGATCCCCATCCAGCAGATCAATGAAGCCTGCCCCAGTCCCCAGTCCATTTCTGAAGCCAAATTGAAACAAGTCTTCAGATTCTCCAGGTGCATTTATAGTTGTATTTCCACATTTCTCAAATTTGGCAGTGGTCAGCCATGGAGTAGAAAGGACTGTGCACCAATCCCAGGAAAATTGTGATTGTTAAAAATTGGTTTAAAAATCCAGGCTTCGGCTTCTCCTATGGAACTGTTATGTATTGTGTTAAATGGATGGCCTGAATTGTAGAATGAGCCAGAACTTCAGTCACAAACTCCATAGACTCTCAGTATCCGAAAATGAACAGCCTGATTGGCTGCCATTGTGCAATGGACCAATCAGGGAAGACTATGACTTTTGGCGGGAACAAACCCTATTGGTCCTAAGCACTCACTTATGATTGCACCTTACTGTTCTAGGGGTGTGATTTAGCCAGTTCCAAACTGTATATAACTTGGGATTGTTATGTGTGTTCTGTGCTGCTGTTGTGTTCTGTTCCAATAAACTGAAATCACTGATTGAAGAAAGAGCTGCCCAATCTCAAGTTACAACAGGAACACAAATGAAATCCAGGGTACAGGTCAAGAGAATCTGGCACTTTTCCCCCTTTGGTTTCAGTTCTCGCTATGTTTGATTTTCAAACCAGACAAGTGAAACAGAGAATAATGTAAAGAATAATGTTGATGGAGAATGGCTGACTGTGGAAGGGCGTCTGCTTGGGATGCAGAAGGTCCCAGGTTCAATCCCTGCAATCTCCAGTTGAAAGAACCAGGTAGGAGTGATCCAAGATCACTGAAGATGGTGACTGCAGCCATGAAATTAAAAGACGCCTGCTCTTTGGGAGGAAAGCTATGGCAAACCTAGAAAGCATAATAAAAAGTAGAGACATCACCCTGCCAACAAAAGTCCATATAGTCAAAGTGATGGTATTCCCAGTAGTGATGTATGGCT
>NW_015160252.1:340121-386985 GCF_001447785.1 Gekko japonicus
TTCTCCAAGCTAAAGAGCCCTAAGCGCCTTAACCTTTCCTCATAGGGAAAGTGTTCCAACCCTTTTATCATTCGAGTTGCCCTTTTCTGCACTTTTCCCAAAGCTATAATATCCTTTTTAAGGTGTGGTGACCAGAACTGCACACAGTATTCCAAATAAATTGCCCATTTATTTATTTTATTTATTTATTTTTATTATTTACATTCCATTTGTATACCGCTTACCCCCTAAGGACTCTGAGCGGTTTACATTACATTATACAATACATCCTACCTAAGGGCTACACATACAATGAAGGGGGGAGAGACTGACCTAACAGGCACCCTCTGGCGAAGTCTTGTTGTTCTTAGTCACTCTGCGGGAGGTATTTTCAATCTGGTGGCGGCGACTTCCTGGCGCAGGTCTTCTGGCGTAGATCTTCCTTCAGTCGCTTGTGATTCCACAGGCTTGGGCAAAGGGCGCGTCAGCGCGTGCTCCTGCTGCAGCCTCTGTCCAATAGGCTCCGGCCTGCTGCGTTGCCCCGCCTCCATGCTCTGTCAGCCCAGCCCTGCTTGCTCGCTCGACTCGCCGTCACCGCCATGCTCTCCACCGTCGCCGCTCTGCTGCTCCACCGTTCTGCCACTACACCACCACGAAGGATGGGTGCCCCCCCGCTCTAAGAGCAGGTACCCATTTTGTCTACTTGCCCATTAACGGGATTTCGAGCCGCTGGGTGAACAGGAGCTGGGACATGGGCCAAGAGCTCACCCCGGCCACGATGGGGCTCGAACACCCGAAGCTGTTCGGCCAGATAGAATTGCAGGCTTCATTTACCGCCTGCGCCACCGCTCCCTCTTTATATGCACTCTCTGTTTTCTATTAATTAGCCAGTTTTTGATCTATAAAAGGACTTGTCCTTTTATCCTTTTATCCCTTTTATCCCATGATTTTTCCCATGATTATTTAGGAGGCTTTGATGAGGAACTTTATCAAAAGCTTTCTGGAAGTCAAGGTAAACAATATCTATTGGATCCCCCTTGTCCACATGTTTGTTCACCCGCTCAAAGAACATTAACAGGTTAGTAAGACAAGATCTTCCCTTACAGAACCCATGCTGAGTCTGCCTCAATAGGTTTTGTTCATCTATGTGCCTACTAATTCATTCCTTAACAATGGTTTCCACCAATTTAACCGGTATCGACGTCAGACTGACTGCCCTGTAATTTCCCGGATCTCCTCTGGAACCCTTTTTAAAGATGGGAGTGACATTAGCTACCTTCCAGTCCTCAGGAATGGAGGCAGATTTTAAGGAAAGATTACATATTTTTGTCAGGAGATCCACAAGTTCACATTTGAGTTCTTTCAGAACTCTCGGATGTATGCCATCTGGGCCTGGTGATTTATCAGTTTTTAAGTTGTCTCCTCTCTCATCACCTCAATCTGACTCAGGTCTTTCAACACCCCTCCCGAAATCAGCGGTTCTGGAGTGGGCAAGCACTTCTCATCTTCCACAGTGAAGACAGAGGCAAAAAATGCATTTAGCTTCTCAGCCATTTCCCTATCGTCCTTCAGTACTCCTTTTACCCCTTGGTCATCCAAGGGCCCCACTGCCTCCCTGGCTGGTTTCCTTCTTCTAATGTATTTGAAGAATGCAGCCTAAATTTCTCCTCCAGGACCTCACGACTGCATTTCCCCACATCGTTGGTGCTAACATGCACCACGACCACTGGCTCCTCCCCAGCACTATCTACCAGCCTATCTAAAACACGCGTAATGTCCCTTGGACTGCAAGGAGATCAAATCAGTCAATCCTAAAGGAAATCAACCCTGAATGTTCCCTGGAAGAAAGCTGAAGTTCAAATACTTTGGCCGCCAAATAAGAAGTGAGCACTCATTAAAGAAGATCCTGGTGCTGGGGAGGGTTGAAGGTAAAAGAAGAAGGGGATGGCAAAGGATGAGACAGTTAGACAGTGTTATCAGTGCAATGAACATGAAATTGAGCAAACTCTGGAGGATGGCAGAAAAGAGGAGGGCCTGGCATAATGTCGTCCACAGGGTCGTGAAGAGTCGGACTCGACTTTGTGACTGAACAACAAAAAGGAGGTGATGTGAAAGACCTCGGTCTGAGACCCTGGAGAACTGCTGCTAGTCTGAGTAGACGATGCTGACCTTGACCGAGCAATGATCTGATTCAGTATAAGGCAGCTTCATGTGATATGTTTATGCATACCATTTAGTATTAGTATGTTAGCATAGTCAGTCCATTTATGCTGATTATGTGAGCAGTTCAACACACAAGATGGGGGAGTTCATAGTTCCATAGTCATAGCAAGTTCTATGATCTCACATGCTCTAGACAATTCATTAAAATCTAGGGCAGCAAACTGCTATCCCACATGCATGGATCACTCTAGAGGTGAATAGTTAAATCTTAAAGAAGATCTGGGTGGAAGTACCAATAGAACAGATACATCCATCCTCAGCTAAATATTGCACAGGCTCAGCATCCATTGCAAAGAGCAAAAACACTCAGGAATCCTGACCACTGCACATCCAGTTTCAACCGAAATACTCAGTTAAAATGAGGATTAGTGTTTCTACTGGCCCCATAAAATGAACAATCAGTCTTTTGCCAATAGAAGAATCCTTTAGGAAAAAAGGGATTCATTCACACGGACCAGTTTCTTCTTAGTTTGTCTACTTCTTTGCTACATTTTCATATCTGTCCCCAAATACTCCCAAGTGGAAATAACACATTAATATATAGGCACTTCCAAGAAACAGAAGAACTGAGTATCCTACCCATGGTGCAATGTTTGATGACTAATTAGCAAATGTTTTGGCAATCTTTTGCTCCTACACTTATAGGAGTGAACAAACAGCATTCTAGGAAGCAGGCCAATTTCAGACTTATGTTGTACAAAGACATAACAGGGATTTGGGGAACCTATAGTGTTTCTTCAGAGTTTCAGAGGGTTTATTCAGGTTTCCTTCTAAATAGCTCTCTTTTTCCTGATGGACTACAGCACTCTCTCTCTTTTAAAACCATCCACAAGTTGGACTTTGAAGAAATTTTCCATGAAACTTTTTTAAAAAACTGGTGCATATCCCCTTCAACCAAGGATGGATTCCTGGAATTCACATCTCAGAATCCAATTTTTAACAAATAGATCAACAAAAAGCAATACTTTGTTCTGAGCTGCACCATTTCAGATTCTATGTGGGAGATTCACAAATTTGAATATTTGAATATTTCAGATTCTATGTGGGAGATTCACATATTTGAATGCACAACAATTCCCAGCGCATGTAAAACTAATGTATCAGAAATAAGGATAACTATTTAACCGTCTCCCCAACATAGCTTTGAACATGCAAACACTGGGCTTGGTTGTTTATTAATACTTTTATTTTAAAAAACAAGATGATAATATATAAGGGATACAAAAGGAAATAAGGGTTATATAATAACTAGGAATAAGGCCCATTGTGGAAATAAATACGAGTGCTAGAAAGAGGCTCTGGGAGAATGCCAAGGCCTTGGGCACTCAGCGTCAATGTTCTGTGGCAACCTCAGCAGGCTATAATGACACAGAGTCCACCATTCTCTCCAGAGGAACTGATCTCTGCTACCTGAAGAGCAGTTGTAATTTTGAGTGATCTCCACCCCTCACCTGGAGATTGGCAACAATTGTTACTCAGGAGGGAATGGCTGGTTTGGAGTGTGGGATCTATGGCATTGTACCTGTCTGAGGTCCCACCCCTCCTCAAACCACATCCTCTCCAGGCTCCAGCCCTCAAATTTCCAAGAATTTCTCACCTGGAGTTGGCAACCCTATCTCCTTCCCAGCCAATCATCAACCTACCTTAATTTCCCCCTCACTCACCTGCAGCCTCTTCCGTGCTCTGAAGCCCTGACTGCCACAGAGTCCACCATTTTCTCCAGGGGAACTGATCCCTGCCATCTGGAGAACAGTTGTAATTCTGAGTGATCTCCAGCCCTCACCTGGAGATTGGCAACAATGGTTTCCCAGAAGGAAAAGTAGTCTTTCACTGCAATGGGGACCAAAGCAGCTTACATCATTCTCCTCTCCCCCTTTTGACTTGCACAACAACCCTGTGAGGTAGATAAGCCTGAAAGTCTGTGACTGGTCCAAAATCACCCACTCAGCTTCTACAGCAAGAACTTGGATCTAGCAGACCCTGCTCTGAAGCACTGATTACTACGCCTAGGCCAGCCAGCCTCCAGGTGGAGCTTGAGGATCACCAGGTATCAAAACTGAACTCCAGACCTCTCCAACCCCCCAGAGAAAATAACTACTTTGGAAGGTGGGCTTTATGGCACTCTGTTCAGCTAAGGCATCTCCTCGCCCCAAAGCCTGGCTTCCATGGACTCTACCAGAAAATCTCCAGGAATCTCCCTACCTGGAGCTGGCAACCCTAGTCAGGACTGGCCCCAATGAGTTCCTTATAAAGGCCTGCAAAGGGTTTCCTTGCTTTGTCTGAACCTAGCTTGGTTGCCAACTATGGCGAAATGGGCTCCAGTTTACAACTCAGCTGTTTGCCTCGCATCCTCGTCCCTAAGTTTGCTGCCATCACTCATGAAATCATCACTGCCTTTTTAGAGGGACAGTGAGACCCCTCTGGCTGAATTTCCTTATTTGTAGATAGAATCCCCAATCTTTGGGGGATCCCTGGAAAGTTGGTAACCCAAGGGTCTGGCATTTCCTTGCTTCCCTGGACTACCCACTCCCTTTGTTATTGTGTAGAGTGGGGGAGACTATGTGGTCAGAGCACAACACAGATTATTAGCCCAAATAAAAGAATTTATTTAACTATATTTACACAGTTATAGAGCACTCACCCACACTGTAGGAGTAAGCAGACACCATGAACCAACAGGACATAAATCAAAAGGGGTTAAACGCAATCCTCTTTCTCTACACACAATACTCTCTACCTCTTCCCTACACAGAATACTATCTACCTCTGGAGGTTGTGGGTTCACCTGTACTTCAGCCTCTTGCTCTTGACCAAGAGAGCAGGGAAACTTCCATTCATTCCCCAGTCCAGCCGACTGTGGAGTGGCTGAATTTCTGCTGCTCCCAGGGACGAAGACTGCCTTGGGACAGTCCCTGTTTTCCCGCACTTTTTGGGCTTGGGGCAGCTGGGCACTGTAGGCCAGCAGATGAGGAAGCCCCATTAAACCCAGTGAGTGATACCCCTGCAGGCCCCTCTCTGGAACTACAACTCAATTAAACCTGATGGGGGAACATTTTAAACAAAGAACTCCAGCCATCTGCAAGGCTCTCCCGAGGGCTGAAGAATGGTTGGCAGGCAAATGGCCGCGGCTGCTCCTCTGCTGATCTTCTCCTGATGGCTGAAGAAGGCTGGTCAGGCAAATGGCTGCTCGGCTGCTGAGGTAAACTGTTCGGATTGGAGTTTTGGCGGGAGCTGGCTCTGTGGGCGGGACTCAGGCACACCTTCTGATGGGCAATTCAGACAGCCAACTGATTTTGGCAAGCATAGAATGTTGCCATGCGAAAATACATTTATATATAAGGACAGGATAAAGAACACAAAAGGATACATTATGGGATATATAACACAGAAAATATTTATCCCCAACTCCTCTTCATTAACATTTTAAAGACATTTCAAACATTTTAAATTCCAGATTTCATCACTAATCTATTTTACATCTATATTATTAATTTCCTCATTGCTACATGTTATGTGTTAGATATTTTGTCATTTCTACTTACTAATTATTGCTTTTAGTAAACCAAAACTTAAAGAAACATCTATTATTATCTTACAATTAAAAATATATCTCACAGTAAAGAATTATGTAATTATATATATCACAGTAAAGAATAGAGGGTATTTTTTTCCAAAAATCAGTTCTTTATGCTTTCATATTCAAACCTTGTTCTCATTCTGCTTCTATGTCATAATACATTTGTGTGCATTGCCATACATTTATATACAATATTAGATTATTTATCATTCTAAATTTTTAACTTTTTCTCATTCTAAGCTTGTCTCCTGCTTACATAATAAATATTCCATCTCTCCTTAAATTTTGAAATTGATCTGTTTCTCAGATAAGCTGTTAATTTTGCCACTGCTGCATATTCAGCAAGTTTATTTTCCCATTCTTCGAAGCCTGGACAAACATCTGATTTCCATTTTGCTGCATAGATGATTCTAGCCGCTGTTATTCAATATTCAAACATCTCTTCCAAAACTTTTGGTAATTTTTAAGGCCGTATTCCTAATAACATATTTTTAGCTTCCACGGGGAATTGTAATTGTAATATATTCTGCATTTTTTCCCGTGTATTTCCTTCCAGTATCTTTTTGCTTTTTTACGAGCCCAACACATATGGTAAAAAGTTCCATCTATATCTTGACATTTAATACTGGGTTTGTTTTTTTAATGGGGGGGGTGTTCAAACATGTGATAAACCCTGTTTGGAGTTTGAGATATTACACCTCAGAAAGAGCTGCACAGTGGAACTGTTCCAATGCTGTTTTCCTCTCCAGGAGAGTTTTCGTGCCAGAGAGTAAAGGTGGCTAAAGCATCAACAGGGCTTGTAAAGTGAGAATCATACCTAAATTGGCCAGAATGGCTGTTCACATTATAAATGCTGCTCCTCCACCTTATCTTCCACAGGAATCAGATGTGTCTGGGCGCCACCTCATCAACCATCCCAGGAGGGGATCCTCCCAGAACAGCTGCTGTCATAGCCCAGGCCTTTACATGAACCTCCCAGGCATGAGCAGAAGGTGCTGATGCCTAGATGCAGGTGAGGTAAGAAGGGGGCTGGCAACACTAGGCTGGGGAAGTCCTGGAGGTTTGGGGGTGTAGCCACCACCTGCTTGAGCACCTCGCGCTTGAATTTGTTTCTGGGCACAATTCAAGATGCTGGTGTTGACCTTTAAAGCCCTGTATGATCTAGTGTCAGCAGACCTGAAGGAGCGCCTTGGTGGTGGAAAGTGCTGACAAGCTGCAGCCAACTTATGGCAACTCCAAAGGTTTTTGAAGGCAAGAGACTAACAAAGATGATTTGTTGCAGCCTGCCTCTGCATAGCAACCCTGGACTTCCTTGGTGATTTCCCAGCCAAGTTCTAACCAGGGCTAACATTTCTTAATTTCCAAGATCTGACCAGACCAGGCTAACCTGGGCCATACAGGTCAGGGTAAGGACCACCTACTCCCATAGAAACCTACCCAGCCAGTATGGTCACCTTCTGAGGCCACTTTCCAAGGCGTTCGATAAACTGAAAGCCCTCCCTCCTTCACAAGGCCAGACAGATAATGCCGTCTGGCAGTACCAGCTCTCACAGTCTCCCTAGCAATGTTTACTGCAAGCGGCAGAGCAGCGAGCAAGCCAGGATCAGAGAAGGGAACAAGCAAAACATGGCAGCTAGCTGACAGGTGGGTAGCCACCCTAGTCGGAGCCTTTTTGGTTGTGGCACCATGATAGTAGAACTCCCTCTCCAGGGATATTCATCTGTTTCCTTCTATTGCTGTCGTCTGCCAGTGGATGAAGACTTTTAAAATTTCACCTGGTATTCCTTCAGTAACCACTCCTTCCTGCCCTATGTTTTCAATTGATATCTCTCTCTCTCTCTCTCTCTCTCTCTCTCTCTCTCTCTCTCTCTCTCTCTCTCTCTTTGTGTGTGTGTGTGTGTGTGTGTGTGTAGTTGTTAGTCTTCAGTGGCCTTGATTGGGCTGAAAGGAATCAATCTTCTAAATAAATAAGCAATAAATAAGACTCAATATTTGTTGCCCAAGATAAACAGAATATGAACCCAGGACCAAGAATTAGCCATTGGCTCACACTAATCCTTTGCTCACAGGATTCTTTGTACCATCTGCATTCATCTGGGCAATGAAATAACATGCAATGGACGTTTGGAGATCGTAATTTCCATGATCTCATACAACAAAACACACATTCAGGGAAGCAAGCCAAGATGGGTGAGCTCCAGTTGTGCATCTTGCAGGGTTCATGCAAAGGTAGGTGCCAAAGCAAAAAGGGTCTCTGAGTGTCTCCCCACAACACTGAACCTTCCATAAGAACATAAGAGAAGCCAATGTTGGATCAGGCCAATGGCCCATCTAGTCCAACACTCTGTGACACAGTGGCCAAAAATACCAGGTGCCATCAGCAATGGGCCCCCTCCTGTCTTCTCTGTTCCATGGCAGGTAAGATGACTCAGGGCCTCCAGACTTCTGGTGCCAAGTCTGAAGCAAGTGTATGCACCTCCACCCACTCGATACTTTCAACAAACTTAAGGTCAAGCCAGAGATCTCCCCCAGCCAGCTCCAGTTAGATATGATGAATGCAGTATGGTGTAGTGGTGATTAAGAGTAGTGGACTATAATCCAGAGAACTGGGTTTGGTTCCCCGCTCCTTCACATGAAGCCTGCTGGCCGACTTTGGACCAGTCATGGTTCTCTCAGCACTCTCTCAGCCCCACCAACCTCACGAGGTGACTGTTGTGGGGAGACGAAGGGAAGCTGATTGTAAGCCCCTTTGAGACACATGAGGCCTGCTGGGTGACCTTGGGCCAGTCACAGCTTCTCTCAGAGCTCTCTCAGCCCCACCTACCTCACAAGGTGCCTGTTGTGTGAAGAGGAAGGGGAGGAGATCGTAAGCCGCTCTGAGACTCCTCAAGGTAGAGAAAAGCCGGTTATAAAAGCCTTATCATCATTAAAAGAAGGGCTCATCTGGGGGCAATACAACTTGCAGAGTTTAGTAGGAAAAGACCACTTGATGGATGAAATTTATCCTTCCCACCCCTCATAAGATCTCCAATCTGCTAAACAGCATCTCAGCAAAAGAAATATCTTTTTTTTTTGTCCTAGAGTGACTTTTCCTTCCCCCCGTCCTCCGAAGTATACAAATTTTTCTATGGGAACCTTTTGGCAATTCTCAGAACAGTTTTACTCATTCACTTAATAGCTGCAAATAAAAATTTCATTACCCCAGTTAATGATTTCACCAGTTCAGAGATGCCTGCTTTCTCAGCACATTTGTTTAGGAGGGGTTCAATGCCTAGGCTTGGGAAAGGGGGGAAAAACAGATCTGCGTCTCTTTCCCCCCCCCCCTCTCTGGTTCTTTTCCTTTTCCTTTTGGTCATGAAAAACTCTATGACCCATTTACTTTACCAGCTATGTATGTACGTCTGTATGTATATGTTAATGTGATTTGAATGGAGAATATGTATAAAAACATTTACACTACAACCTACAAGGGAAAGGGATACAACCTAAAATCTAGAGTGGGAAGGTAGCCTATAAATTCTCAAACAAATAAAATAGTGCACATTTATCATAATTCCTTATTTATGAAAACACTCAAAGTATACTAGGTGTTATGCAGGAATACAATGACCAGATCTTTTCTTGCCTGAAAACTCACTATCTAAACTCACTATCTAAAAATCTTGAGACAAAAGGAAAGGGATGTGAAAGGATAAAGGGGAAAACTTCTCACCAGCTTGATGACAATAAAATAGTAGCAATCGAGGTGGAATTTCGGTAACTTCTATGCAATAAATAAACTGAAGCCACTTTGGTCATGTTATGATAAGTCAAGTCACTGGAAAAGACAATCGTGCTAGAAAATGTTGAAGGCAGAAGAGAGAGAAAAAGGAAGACCCAGCGTGAGATGGATTGACTCACTCAAGGAAGCCACAACCAAGTGTTCTCTCTAAGCTGAGTCAGTGTGAGCTAGCTCACAGTTTTTTAGCCTCTGGCTCACACATTTTTGTCTTATCTCAGGAAGGGATGGCTCCAGAGCAAAATGATTTATGCAGTACCCAAATCACTCGCTCATAACTTTAATGTCGGTAGCTCATAAAGTAGAATTTTTGCTCACAGGACTCCACATCGTAGAGGGAACATTGGCCACACGGCCCTCAGTTTTCAAGACCTGAGCAAGGCTGTTAATGACAGGACGTTTTGGAGGACATTAATTGACAGGGCCACCGTAACTGGGAAGCAACTTGATGGCAGTTAACATACATCCATGCAGGGCTCTTTTTGTAGCAGGAGCTCCTTTGCATATTAGGCGACGCACCCCTAATGTAGCCAATCCTCCAAGAGCTTACAGCTGTAAGAAGAGCTCTGTAAGCTCTTGGAGGATTGGCTACATTAGGGGTGTGTCGCCTAATAGGCAAAGGATTGCCTGCTACGAAAATAGCCCTGCATACATGCAATAATGAACATACAAGTCAGTAGAAATCAAGCAGAACATCAAGGAGAGAATGCAAGGAAGAAAAGATGCAGTTGTCTTTGTTGATGGGCCTGAGTCTCCCCATGGCCAGTAGGGCACCTGCCTCCACCAAAACAACTAGGTGTGACTGGAAAAGGAACCTTGTTCCTAAGCCACCTCCTGTGGCACTATTTCCCCCCCCTTAAGCCACACCCTAGCAGCACCTCGCGCAAACAACAGGCACTCCTGGCTTGCTTTGCGGAGCAGCTTCCTTCCCAGGGGTGCTATGAGGATAAGAGGGAGGAGAGGAGAATCGTCTACACCACCCTGGAGGAAGGGGTTGGAATAAAAATGCAAAAATTAAAAAAATAAATAAATCTGGGTTATTATTTAATTCAAAATGGAGGGAAATGTTGAAATGGCCACTATTTATCTAGGGATGCCAGCCTCCAGGTGGGACCTGTGGCTCCCCCAGAGTTATAGCTCATCTCCAGAGTCCAGACCACAGAGATCAGCCCTCCTGGAGAAAATGGATGCTTTGGAGGTTGGACTCTATGGCATTGTGCCCCACAATGGGGTCCCTGTCCTCCTCAGGCTCCACCCTCCAATCTCCAGGGACTTTCCAACTTGGAGCTGGCAACCCTACTCACACACACACACACACACACACACACACCCTGCTGGGGCCAAGGGAAACCTGGCAACCCTAGAGAAGACTTTCTCTGTGTGTACAGAGTATACCTTGCCCCTCCCAAATGATTTTTTTTTCCTGAATCACTTAAGCATCCCCAGGGTGATAACAATCTTGAAAAATCTGTTCTTCTCCAGGGGGGATTGTGGCGAGGCATTCGGGAGAATTATCAGTCAGAAAAATGGCAGCTGCCATCAATTTCCTTTAACCAGGAACATTCCAATCCTAAAAACCAGTTTGGGTTCTTAAATGGAAGCTGTCATGTCACAGACTAAGTCCTGTTTCTTAAAAACAAAAACAAAAAAACAACTTAGGTGTGGGAGACTGTGGTGCACCCACTTACTCCATCCTGTGTTTATAATCTCAAAACAATTTTATTTATTTATTCCATGCCTCATCCCCCAGTTAGGACCAAAGCCGCGTATGCCACCCTTCTCCTCTCCATTTTATCCTCATAACAACCCTGTGAGGGAAGTTAAGGTAACTGTGTGCCACAGACCCAAGGTCACCCAGCGAGCTTCCAGAGTGGGGATTCGAAACTTGGTCTCTCAGATCCTAGTCCGTCATTTTAGCCAATATATATCATGCTGGCTTTCATGTTGGGAAACATGCAAACTTGAGAGAAGGAACAAAGTATTTCGCCCACTGCCAAGACGTATCCATATCTTGCATTTGGACATTCACGAGGCAGTGTGTGAGAAGCTCCAACATCACTAGGAGATTATGTATGTGGACAGGAAAATGTACACAGTTGCCTGCTTCAGCGATGACCACACTCTCCACAATGTCTGGGGAATGTGCCCAGTGACTAGTGTTTATGCATTTTCTCCATTCAGCTCTCACGAACCACCACATAAATATATCTGATAAGATTGATGTGAGCCACTGGAGGTCATGGTGACAATAAAATGAGAAAACGATGATTGTGTTAGACCACCTAGGCAGCTGGTGTTTACTGAACTGTTGGAACAAAGAATAATGCATCTCCACGAAGTGGTGGCTTGTACAACCGAACATTTGGCAGAGGTACCAACCGCATTACGAATATCTATCCCAAACCACTCTGGTTGAGATTTTAAATTGTTGTCTGTGTTTTATCACTGTTGTTTTATTTATATTGTAAGTCACCTTGAGTTCCGCAAGGTAAAAAGTTGGCGAGTAAATGTTTCAAATAAAGAGAGGATGTTGAATATACTGTTAACTAGGGTTGCCAGCCTCCAGGTGGCTCCTGGAAATCTCCTGCTATTACAGCTGATCTCCAGATGCCCAAAGTCAGTTCCCCTGGAGAAAATGGCTGCTTTGGAGGGTGGACTCTACGGCAGGGGTGTCGAACTCATTTGTTATGAGGGCCAGATTTGACATAAATTAGACCTTGTTGGGCCGGGCCATGTGTGTCATGAAATGTAATGCCAGGTAACGGAGATATAAACTTTATAAAGGACACAAACACAAAGGTGTTTTTTTTAAGGCCGCGGTCACACGGAGCATTAGGCACGCAAGAGGGATGGAAGAGAGGCGGAGTTTCCGGGCGCGATCTCACCGCAACATCTGGGGAGCGTAGAGCTCCCGTGGCTGTTCCATGGCTACCGCCCGAAGCCGCGCAGTAAAAAACTAGTACCTCCGAGGTACTAGTTTCCGGGAACTGAGCAGCAAGGGCGGGTGCCTGATCACGTCCCTGCCGGGCTTCCATGGCATCCGGCGCGTGCCGGGTGGTTCCCCCCCATGCCTCCCGAAGCCCTCAACAGCACATGCACACAAAGGCGCCTGGCATTGTTATGGTCGAGGGGGGCTGCGATGGGGGTGCATGGTAGGGGCCAGGCAGAGAGAGCCGCGTGTCGCGGGGGGAGGGAGGACAGGCGGGATGCTGGTGGGGAGGGGGGATCCAGCGGGTTACTCCCCCCCTCCCCTCCCCTCCTTGTGAGCGGCCCACGGACCCTGCCCAATCGGCCGGATGCTCTCGGTGGAGGTGCAGATGCTCGTGTGATCGGCACCTCCACCTTAACCACGGAACCTCACCGGGACCTCGCCGGGTCGTCTGATCCTGCTGCCACGAGGTATTTTGCCCCAGGGCTAATAGCCACGCCCCCCCTGCAGTTTCCTGCCCGTGTGACCGCAGCCAGTGTCTGATAACTGACACCTCTTGCTCTGAATTATTGCATCAAAATGTCTGTGCTGTTGCAATCTTGAGCATGCTGTTCAGGTGTGTATCTGTAAGCTGCAAATCTACAATGTGTATCTGTAAGCTGCAAATCTACAATGACGCAGCAGCAGCAGAACTGGAAGAAAAAGCAGAAGACAGCCAGTTCCACTGCAGGCCTGATAGAAGCCCTCCGGGGGCCTCATCCGGCCCCCGGACCACATATTTGACACCCTTGCTCTATGGCATTATACCCTGCGTGACGTAAACTACACGCACACACACACCCTACAATGGCATGCTAAAATAAAAATATCTTTTGAACTTCAGTCGTGATATGTTAGCTCATCATACAAATCTATGTGAACAAAATTAGAACATATACCCAGTGAAGTCTTCATGAATAACAGTTTGATAATATTTGCAGAGATCATAAATGCAAGGTTAACAGAGCAATCCTGAGCAAAGTTATACCCTTCTAAATCCATTGAAGCCAGTGGATTCAGAAGGGTGTAACTCTGCTAAGGATTGCACTATACCATTAAATTCAATAGTCTCAGAAGGGTGTAACTCTCCTTAGGACTGCATTGCAAGAGCCCACACATCTGCAGCTACATGCAGAATTTGATGGTGAAGGCAGACATAAAACTCTTGTACTTCACACACCAGATCCACCATACCCTGCAGTATCCCCATAAAAGGTACGTATGTAGTAACCCAAAAATATAAATAACAGGAAAACTTTAAAACAATTAAAAGCATCCCCATACTACTACTTGTGTCTGCGCACATGTGTGTGCATGCATAGTGAGTCATTTTACTAAATTATCATGACTAACTTACAAATTCATGTTTTGCTTCTTAAGACAGGTGCTCCTTGGAATTTCCTTAAAATCTCATTTGTCAAAGCCTCCAAGACTCTTAAACTAAAGTACTGGGATGAGTCCAACCACAGCAACATCATCAACATGTGCAAATCTCTGCAGAAGCTGCAACAACCCCTGCAGACACCAGAGAGAGGCCAAGGAGTGGTGATCCACTCTACCAAGATTAACAAAATATGACCAAAGATGGTCAGAGTGGAACCCAAGAGGTGATCAGATATTGGAACTGAACTGGGATGGAAGGTTGGGGGAGGCTGTATTCATCCCAATTGGACATTTCCTCACTTTTTGAATGGGGTTTGCCATGAGGAGAGGTGGCGGAACTCAAGAAGAGGAACACTCATGGAACACATGATTTGGATCCTAGCCCATGGATTAAGGTAGGTTTGCCAGCCTACAGGTGGTGACTGAAGATCCCCTGCTTTTACAGGTGGTCTCCAGGCGACAGAGATCAGTTCACCTGGAGAAAATGGCCTCTAATGGAATTATACCCCACAGATATCCAATGTTCCCTCTAAACTGTGAAGTCTTGTGAGCAAACATTCTACTTTATGAGCTACTGGCATTAAAGTTGTGAGCAAGCGATTTGGCTACTGTATCGATTAGTTTGCTCTGGTGCCATCCTTCCTGAGCTGAGACAAAAGTGTGTGAGTTGGAGGCTAAAAAATTGTGAGTTAGCTCACACTAACTGAGCTTAGAGGGAACACTGTGAGCTACTGGCATTAAAGTTGTGAGCCGAGCAATTTGGCTGCTGTACACATTAGTTTGCTCTGGTGCCGTCCTTCCTGAGCTAAGACAAAGATCTGTGAGCTGGAGGCTAAAAAACTGTGAGCTAGCTCACACTAACTCAGCTTAGAGGGAACGCTGCTGATATCCCTCCCTTCCCCAAACCCCGCTCTCGTCAGGCTCCACCCCCAAAATCTCCAGGTATTTCCCAACCTGGAGCCTGCAACCCTAGTATTAGGACTGGCAACTCTGAGCTGAGAAATTCCTGGAAGTTTGGGGCCGGAGCTCAGGGAAAGAAAAAAGGGAAAGAGGGACGTGAGGAAGGCAAGGAGCTCAGCAGGGACGCAAGGGACACACACACACACACCCCGAGGCTGCCGCTCTCTCCAGGGGAACTGGTCTGTGTAGTCAGGAGATCAGTTGGAATCATGGGAGAACACCAGGCATCACCTGGAGGTTGGCAACTCTACACCATTCTGAACCCTCTAGCGGTAGGGTGGGGTGCCGTTTTAAAAAATAAATAATTTCACTCAAAAAGGTAGACAGTTGCAACTATAAAGTTAGCTCCAAAAGTGATTACTTTACAGTACCTGAGTTTTCTATGAGTGCATTCCTCACCATCTGAAGGAGCATCTTTGTTCAGCAAACTTACTTATGAGTTGCAGTTAAGTAAACTCTCATAAAACATCTTTCAATAGTAAAGGGGGAAAAAACTTTTTAAAAACCCCACACAGTCTCCATTGCAGCCAGTTATCCATTTTCTAGCCAAGGAATTGTAACAAACAAGAATGTCTCCTAACCAAAAAGACCAACAGGCAGCTTAGGTTTTAATAGCCAAGTTGATACATGGTCTGTCCCTGTGTGGGAGGTCTCACCTGCAGGATACTTTCTAGGCATTTGTGTTAAATGCATCAGTGCAGATGGACTTTTTGTTTTTCTTTTAGCATTCCCCGGGTTATTTACTGCATGTCTTACCAGTAACTCCAGTGCCAGCTATATTAATTTGTAGTTTTTTTCCAGCGGCAGCAACAATCTTTGTGGACGCAGAGAGAAAATGGGAAGACACTGGAATCCATTAATACTCATCAGCTGTACCAAATCTTTTGGTAGAGCTCAGGAAATATTAACATTTTGTTGTTGTTGTTGTTGTTGTTGTTGCTCAGTCGCACAGTCGAGTCCGACTCTTCGTGACCCCATGGACCAGATCACGCCAGGCCTTCCTGTCTTCTGCCGTCCTCTGAAGTTTGCTCAATTTTATGTTCGTTGCATCGATGACACTGTCTAACCATCTTTGCCGTCCCCGTCTTCTTTGACCTTCAATCTTTCCCAGCATCAGGGTCTTCTCCAGTGAGTGTTCCTTTCTCATTGGGTGGCCAAAGTATTTGAGCTTCATTATCTGACCTTCCAGGGAACAGTCAGGGTTGATTTCTTTGAGGATTGACTGATTCGATCTTCTTGCAGTCCAAGGGACTCTCAAGAGTCTTCTCCAGCACCATAGTTCAAAAGAATCTATTCTTCGGCGCTCGGCCTTCCTTATAGTCCAACTCTCGCAGCCATACATGACTACTGGGAATACCATTGCTTGGACCATGCGTATTTTTGTTGGCAGGGTGATGTCTCTACTTTTTATCATGCTGTTTAGGTTCCCCATCGCTTTCCTCCCAAGGAGCAGGCGTCTTTTAATTTCATGGCTGCAGTCACAGTCTGCGGTGATCTGGGATCCCAGGAACGTGAAGTCTGTCACTACTTCCACAGCTTCCCCTTCTATTTGCCAAGGAGTGATGGGGCCGGATGCCATGATCTTAGTTTTTTTGATGTTGAGCTTCAAGCCCACTTTTGCGCTCTCCTCTTTTACCCTGAGCAAGAGGCTCTTAAGGTCCTCTTCACTTTCTGCCATCAGAGTGGTATCGTCTGCATATCTGAGGTTGTTGATCTTTTCCCCAGCAATCTTAATTCCCGCTTGTGATTCATCCAGGAGAGCATTTTGCATGATGTACTCTGCATATATATTAAATAAGCAAGGCGACAATATACATCCTTGTCGTACTCCTTTTCCTATGCTGAACCAATCAGTTGTTCCATATCCGGTTCTAACTGTCGCTTCTTGGCCCTTATACAGGTTTCTCAAGAGACATGTGAGGTGGTCTGGTACTCCCATCTCTTTAAGGACCTGCCATAGTTTGTTGTGATCCACACAGTCAAAAGCTTTAGCATAGTCAATGAAGCAGAAGTAGATATTTTTCTGGTACTCTCTTGCTTTCTCCATAATCCAGCGAATGTTGGCAATTTGATCTCTAGTTCCTCTACCTCTTCGAAACCCAGCTTGTACTTCTGGTAGTTCTCTATCCACGTACTGTTGAAGCCTAGCTTGTAGGATCTTGAGCATGACCTTGCTAGCGTGTGATATGAGTGCAATTGTGCGATAGTTTGAACATTCCTTGGCATTGCCCTTCTTTGGGATTGGAATGTATACTGACCTTTTCCAATCCTGTGGCCACTGTTGCGTTTTCCAAATTTGCTGGCAAATTGAGTGCAGCACTTTAACAGCATCATCTTTTAAGACTTTGAATAGCTCAGCTGGAATACCATCACCTCCACTAGCTTTGTTGTTAGTAATGCTTTCTAAGGCCCATTTAACTTCACATTCCAGGATGTCTGGCTCGAGGTCAGTGATTATACCGTCGTGGTTGTCAAGGACATCGAGGTCTTTCTTGTATAGTTCTTCTGTGTATTCTCGCCATCTTTTCCTAATCTCTTCTGCTTCTGTTAGGTCCCTACCGTTTTTGTCCTTTATCATGGCCAGCTTTGCATGAAACGCTCCCTTGATTTCTCCAATTTTCTTGAAGAGATCTCTAGTCCTTCCCATTCTATTGTTTTCCTCTATTACTTTGCACTGTTCCTTCAGGAAGGCCTCCTTATCTCTCCTTGCTGTTCTCTGGAAATCTGCATTCAGTTGGGTAAATCTTTCCTTTTCGCCTTTGCCTTTCGCTTTCCTTCTTTCCTCTGCTATTTGTAAAGCCTCATCAGACAGCCACTTTGCTTTCTTGCATTTCTTTTTCTTTGGGATGGTGGTGATTGCTGCCTCCTGTACAATGTCACGAACCTCTGTCCATAGTTCTTCAGGCACTCTATCTAGAGTGCGTCATGACCAATTGAAGGCCTGACAGGGAAAGGCCTCTTGTAAATTGCCCTGAGCCCACTCATGGGGAGGGTGGGGTAAAAATGTTAACAATAAATAAATTAATTAATTAATGGGGGAAAGTCAGGGGGGACCCAAAATGACCATGTCGGTGCTTTGTGGTAAAAAATCCCTCATCAACCAGAAGACATGCAAAGCACCAGACGTTACTGCCAGAGGTACCAGCAGGAAGTGCCTCCTTTTGTTTACAGCAGGGGTTGTCAATGTGGCCCCCATGGATGCCACAGTATCCACCAACACCCTTCCTGGTGCAGATGAGACTAGGTGGGCTTCTACACAGTAGGACTTCTAATTGGCTGTGTTGACTAAAAGGCATCCAGTCAAACAGAGCTTCTGCCTTGTCCAGTGAATGGTGACTTGCGACTGTCGCACCCCATCAAGCTCTGATGGGGGCGAGTCGGATCGGGGTGGCAGGGAGGGGGATCGGCTGGTCCTGACCTCCCCATGAAGCTCCGAGAGGGGGCTTCTAGCCTGGAGTGCTAAAGGGGCTGCTCCCGAAGTTCCAGCTTGGGGGCACAGTGCTCCTTTTTGCTGTGATAGGTCCTGCTGTCCCGAGGCCAGCAATGGCGCTCTGAGATGTACCAGACCAGAGCATACAAGGACTTAACTAAAAAGAAAATCTATGAGACAAAGCGATCCAGCGATGAATCAAACAGTGAGTTAAGTAGCAAAGAAAAAGTCATATACAAAAAGGGTGGTAGAAGAAATCGGCATAACAAAATGGCATAGCTTCAAAGAGAACTCGCGGAGGAAGAACCCTACCCACTAGCAAAATTGCAGCATAGATGCAAGCCAGATTCAGGCGATTAACACCCTTTTCAAAGTGGAATGTTGTTGTTGTTGTTGTTCAGTCGCACAGTCGAGGCCGACTCTTTGCGACCCCATGGACCAGCTCCCGCCAGGCCTTCCGGTCTTCCGCCGTCCTCTGAAGTTTGCTCAACTTCATGTTCGTTGCATCGATGACACTGTCTAACCATCTCATCCTTTGCCGTCCCCGTCTTCTTTGACCTTCAATCTTTCCCAGCATCAGGGTCTTCTCCAGTGAGTGCTCCCTTCTCATTTGGTGGCCAAAGTATTTGAGCTTCAGTTTCATTATCTGGCCTTCCAGGGAACAGTCAGGGTTGATTTCTTTGAGAATTGACTGATTTGTTCTTCTTGCAGTCCAAGGGACTCTCAAGAGTCTCCTCCAGCACCATAGTTCAAAAGAATCTATTCTTCGGCGCTCGGCCTTCCTTATAGGCCAACTCTCGCAGCCATACATGACTAGTGGGAATACCATTGCTTTGACCATGTGGACTTTTGTTGGCAGGGTGATGTCTCTACTTTTTATCATGCTGTTTAGGTTCGCCATCGCTTTCCTCCCAAGGAGCAGGCGTCTTTTAATTTCATGACTGCAGTCACAGTCTGCGGTGATCTGGGATCCCAGGAACGTGAAGTCTGTCACTACTTCCATGACTTCCCCTTCTATTTGCCAAGGAGTGATGGGGCCGGATGCCATGATCTTAGTTTTTTTGATGTTGAGCTTCAAGCCCACTTTTGTGCTCTCCTCTTTTACCCTGAGCAAGAGGCTCTTTAGGTCCTCTTCACTTTCTGCCATCAGAGTGGTATCGTCTGATCTGAATTAAGCAGTTACAACATAGTAAAGATCTCAGAACTTTTACGTAAGTATAAACAATATCTCAGCGTGGGAGTAAAATGGCGTCCAGAGGCAGAGGCTCAACAGGAAATGCCAGCACAGCATCACCAGTCACAAGACCGGAAAATACTAGCGAGTTAGCTACTGCAATTTCTGAAGCCATGCGCCCACTGCTGGACCAGCTTACGAACCTCAACCAAAAATTCGACACTTTACAGAAAGAGCTCAAGGAAACTGCAGGCAAATCAGAGAAGTCAGTCAAAAAGATTAAAAAGGTTGAAATTAAGACCAAAGAAATAGACCAAAGTATGGACAAAGTGGAAAAAGAAAGAACTTCTGAAAAGCAACAACTTCTACAGCTACAATACAACCATTCAATTTTCAACAAATTGGAAAACAATAGAAGCTACCTATTTAAATAAAGTTTCATTCCAGAATATACTATGGGAAAACACAGCAAACATCTTTCTGCAAAACATGCTCACATCTTTTCTTGGTCAATCCTGGTTTAAACCTGGTCTCCCTAAGTCAGCTTTTACGATTTGGAAATGATACAATATCTCTAGACTATTTAATATATTACAGGAGGACGAAATGCTACCCAAAGCGACTATAGAACATAAATACGGATGCACCATTCCCTGGTTTGAATACTGCCAAGTGAAACACCTCATTAACTCTTTGCAGACCTCCACAAATCTCACTAGACCACTTACTTTATTCGAACGATTACTAAAAATAGATAGGTCTTATTTTAATAATCTTATTTCAGTGTTATATGCTGACAAAACACTTAGTTATCAAACCGCATGGCAATCAGACAGCATCACTAATTTAAACAAGGAGAGCTGGCAAAAAATATGGTCTTCCCCATCCATTATCTCTAAATCTCTCAATGTACAACTACAAAGCTACAAAGTATTAACACGGTGGTATCTAACACCAGCAAAACTTCACAATATCACAAAAACTTACTCACCAGATTGCTGGAGGTCCTGCGGAGGTTCTGCCCCGTTGTAAAGAAATTCTGGATAAAAAATTCAAAAGCAGAATCATCACTGGATACTATATTCCTCTTACCCCAGAAATTTACCTACTTGATCTTTGGAATGTTCCCAATATCACTAAAATTAGAAGAGAACTTATTTCAGCCTTCATGGTAGCAGTGAAGACGGTCATAGCCAATATTTGGGAAAGTACGAATAATTTGACTGTTTCACAATGGTATAGTAAATTCTGGGCGTTATATTCTATGGACAAGTTATCAGATAAGTTTTCTACTTTCTCAACTCAGTATGGGCACTCTAACTTCCAGTTAAAATGGTTTCCCTTTCTAGAATTTACTTTCAGTAATGAATCATCCAAATCTGTTCAGGTTCCAAAGAAATATTATAATATAGTTCATATGATGTAATACCAGAAGGTCCATTTTTGGTTGTAATTGGTTAAGAAAATAGCCTTTATGATTGTTAGGTTGTTGCTGTTGTTTTTTCCCTTTTTCTTGTTGATTGTATTTAACTCACAATTACTTTAGAGTTATGTTGTTGTTGTAAAGTTGTATATTATAAAACTAAAATAAAAATTTATATTAAAAAAAAGGGGTGCCAGAGAAAAAAAGATGAGAACTTAAGAGAAATTGTAAATGAAGCAATGGTCCCCTTAATCAATAACAAACCTGAAATAATACAGATATTGATATGAGCTACAGAACCTATTTAGAGTTTGTGGGGGGGGGGGGGAAATCTCCCAGGGGAAAGTTTTGTAAAATTTGCAAAAAGATCAATAAAAGACTCAATACTTAAAGTATCTACAGTGGCAACAGTTAAAATTCAAGGAGATAAAAATATTGAAAGATGTCCCATTTGAAATACGCAAGAAAAGGAAGCAGTACAGAAATATTACAGCATTCCTCCAAAAGAACAGTGTCTAATACAGATGATTTTTCCAGAAGGACTTATATTAAACTTTAAGGACAAGAAAGAAAAGATTGACTCTCTATTAAAAGCAGAACTCTTTCTTAAACAGCAACAATCTTCAACCAAACAAAGAAATGGAGCAGAGGAAGAAAAGGCAATGGAAAAAAACAGCAAACAACAGAAATCTGATACAGATAGTTCATTTTCTACAGCTACTTCCGTGTCTTTGGGTGAAATCATTGACTCTGACTCAGATTCGGATTTAGGAGTTACGGCTCCTAAAACTTTTAAAGTAAATCTCCCCTGGCAAAAGAAGAAGAAAACCAAAACTAAGAAGAAATCTAAGTGAAGATCTGAGATTACCTATGTTGACATTTAATTTACTTATATTCTCAACCAGATGTGATGTAATATCAAAAATGCCTTTATGTTCTTTCTTTTTGAAGACTTTTATCAGATTTTAAAGAATTGGATGAAATGTTTAGCATGTAGACATATGCTTAAAGCATTTGATTAGCCTATCAAATGTTCTTGTTACTCTCTTTGTAGTTTTAGTTTAGTAGGGTATAGTTTTTGTAGGGTGTAGGAAGAAAAGCAATAAAAAGTATTTTAAAAAACACAGAGCTTCTGCCTCAAATGTTTAAAAAAATTACTATTAGAGTGATATATAAATGCAATCCCTAACATTTCGCAGTCGGCTCCACCTCCTGCAACATCCATTTTGTGACTGGCTCCTACTGTGGCAGCCATTTTGTGGTTGTGTCCACTGCCCTCTGAAAGAATTCAAAAGGTGGCTGCAGGCTTTAAAAGGTTTGTAGGATTATAACAGCCAAATTCACACATTACAGGGCAGCCACATTTACGTATCCACATGTCTGCCTGCTTCCTATTAAAAAGCAAGCGTTGGGGGGGGGGGGGAAATCTGCTTTTACCATGAGTAGGTGACAAGAATTGAGAATCCTCTCCCATTCCCCCCGCCCCTGTCCATCCTCTCAGGCACTTTTGTCTTCAGGTTGGCTCACCGTTTGGTCTCCTCACCAGCTTGGAAGAAAGTTGTGGGTTGGGAAAGCAGAAGATGGGGAACATTCAACGGGCTGCATTCATGCTCCCCCCCTTTTTAAAAAAACTTTTAAAAATAAACAGTGAAATGAAGCTTCACATCACAAAAATGAAAGAAGAAAAATGTTCCTAAAATTCCTATACAGGGTTACCTAGAGATAACAAAAATACACTAAAGACAATCAAGAACTGAAATGAATTCAAAGGTTTGCAGCAAGGTGGAGGGTGGTCAAGAAATGTGTATAACACTCCATTCATTTTCTGTACAAGGAACAAAAAGATACCATTGAAAGTGGAAAACCGCAGGTTTCACCAACCCTTGAAGAGATGCAGGGAGATCCATGAATGGATACCCTGACTGTCTGCGTTTTGTTTTGTTTTGAACTTGGAAACAGTGGTTGTGGTGGCTATATGGCACTTTGGTCCTTTAGCCCTTTGCCATTTTCCTGACCTCATACGCCCACTACCAAGCTGTTATTTAATCCCACTGGCGAAGACAGACAGGCAACATAAAGTGCGTCCCCAACCGGGGGAAAGTGGCTCCAGAGGGCTCATTGGAAGTCAGAGAAATGACATGGGGGGAAAGTTAACATCTCCTCTCCCATGGGCCTTCTTTGGCTGAGCGTTTCTCTTGTTTGGTGTAGTGGTTAAATGCATGGACTCTAATCTGGGAGAACCGGGTTTGATTCCCCACTCCTCCACTTGCACCTGCTGGATGACCTTGGGCAAGCCATAGTTCTGTCAGAGCTGTCCTTGAAAAAGAGCAGTTTCTCTCAGAGCTCTCTCAGCCCCACCTACCTCACAGGGTGTCTGTTGTGGGGAGGGGAATGGAAAGGAGTTTGTAAGGTGCTCTGAGACTCCTTTGGGTAGTGAAGGGCGGTGTATAAATCCAATCTCCTCCTCCTCCTCCTCCTTGTTACTAGTCTTCTGGTTGGCCCCCATTACATGGCCTTGTCAAAAATTGTTGCTTGGAAGATTCTCTTCCTTCTGGGGGCCCAGGTTTGCCAAGTCCCCCCCCCCGGCCACCGGTGGGGGATTGGGAGGGTGGGGTTACCAGATCCAGGCTGGGAAACTCCTGGAGATTTGGTGAAGGAGCCTGGGGAGGACAGGGGACCCCAGTGGGGTACAATGCCATAGAGTCGACCCTCCAAAGGGTGATGTCAGGGAGGCATGCTGGCATTGGTGCGGGCTGATTGGCAACTTCCATGTATGCCTGATATGAGTGGGGTATTGTCATCATGCTGCTTGTTGGTGGGTGGTTATGCTATGGTCTGTAGTGCAGTTGCTATCCTCTCAGCTCCTTGAAACTGGGTCTCCTGGAAAAAGATCTGCCGAGATAGCAAAGGAGCCAGGCAATCTACACTGGCATCATGTTGGCACAAGATATACGCAAGCATCTGGGGCTTAGAACAGCCCAGTGCACACTTAAAAGGATATACAACTATGAGTCAGTTGTCCCAGAAGGTCAGACCAGAACCAACGGGTTGAAATTAAATCAAAAGAGTTTTTGGCTAAACATTAGGAAGAACTTTCTGACAATGAGAGCAGTTCTTCAGTGGAACAGGCTTCCTCGGGAAGTGGTGGGCTCTCCTTCTTCGGAGGTTTTTAAACAGAGGCTGGATGGCCATCTGACAGCAATGCTGAGTCTGTGAAGTTAGGCAGATCATGAGAAGGGGGGCAGGAAGTGTTGTATGAGTGCTTAGTTCTTGAGGCCCAGGGAAATGTCAGACCTCTAAGTAAATCAGTTCCCAACAACATTCACTTCAGAGAAGGATGCGTTTATTGAGACATTGATAGGATCCAGCCTGTACACCGGCTGAGTTAGAGCTGAGATTAAAGGCGCGAAAGCAATAGATATACAGGGCTCAAGTGAGGGGCCTAAAAGGTTCAGAACCACCCACCCCATGGGATTTTGCCTGCCAAATGTAACCACCATCCATCCCCCTCTCAGTGCCACCCCCCCCAACATGTAAGACAAAAGCCAGCATAGAAAAATGAGACTCAAGACCACTAAACATCTCAGGAAAGATAAGATGTCTGGCACATCAAAGGCCTTGGAAGTGAAAGTGTTTTGGCTTTGCATTCTTTCACTCCCCCCTCCCCAGCTACTATGGCGAACAAGCCATAAAATGCAGAGTTTGACAGAAAATGCCAATCAGCACTTTGGGATCAGGAAACAATTTTCTCCAAGCCAGTTTGGCCATGGATACTGGAGGGTTTTTTGTCATCTTCTGGGCCTGGAGCAGGGGTCACTGGGGGTGTGGAGGTAGGTAGTTGTGAATTTCCTGCATTGTGCAGGGGGTTGGACTAGATGACCCTGGAGGTCCCTTCCATCTCTATGATTCTATGAAATACCACAGGGCTACCATCTCGTTTTTGCTATATGGCCTTCAAGAATACTTTCTCTCCTTCTTCGCCAGTATGTCTGAGGAGTATAACAGCAGGTGAGAAATTTGGCCCTTTGTGAAGAGATTTTTATCAGGCCTCAGTAAAGGAAAGGTCACTTTTCAGGTTTTTCAAACATGAGGAAAGAACTGAACTTTTTAACTACTCACCTGGAGGAGAAATTGATGACCTTGTGAACCTGAGGCACTGCTTCGAGTCATGTGTGCCTTTTGGGGAGCTACAGCTGAGAGGCAGGTCAGGAAAAGATCTGTTCACCATGAGTACAGCAGGGTGGCTTAAGGAAGAAGAGATTGGATTCTACCTGAAGGAGTCTCAGAGTAGTTTACAATCCCTTCCCCTTCCCACAACAGACGCCCTGTGAGGTAGGTGGGGCTGAGAGAGCTCTCTCGAGAATTGCCCTTAAGAGACAGCTCTGAAAGAACTTATGACTGACCCAAGGTCACACCAGCAGCTGTATTTGGAGGATTGGGGAATCAAACCTGGTTCTCCCAGATTCGAGTCTGCACTCCTAGCCACTACACCAGACTGGCTCTCTGTGCCAGAGGTAGCTGTCAGTTGTATTGGCATTTTAACTTCTGCTGGTCCAGGTCACACCAGTGGGATACGCTGGTATACGCTGCGGAAGTGCAGCTTTTTAGAGCCACTCCAAACTGAAGCGTGGCATCGGGATCAGACGGGTCCCAGAGCCGCCGCACATATTCCGTCAGCCGCAATCACTTGCTGGGGGGAAGCGAGGCAAAGAAGGGCGAGTCGAGTCAGTTGGAGCATTTGTGCGCATGCGCAGTTCGGCAGTCCCTTGCATGCTACAGGCTACCGGTGTGTCAGCGATCCCACGCCTGCCCTTGCTGCGCGTCTTCCGGTAAGTACTGCATTTTCCCTAGTACCTTTTAAATCTGCAGTTTCGACTGGATGTGACGGGTTGGAGGCGGGTGCGCGACGCTTGCCAGATGTTGGTGTCTGATTGCGCCCATTTGATCCGCCCTCCATCCGTCCCTCTTGCGTTCCTAATCCTCCGTGTGACCGGGACCACTAACCTTACTGAGCAACTACCGCCCACAACCCATTTACTGAAGCTTCTTCTCTTTTTGTAGATCTGGCAAGTTTTACCAAGAGAAAAAGAGTGGGGAAATGAGTTTAAGGTTTCTGTTCCTCATTAGGAAATTACCCTGACTGTTAACATGGGATGCTTTTTACTACCACTTTCAATGAGCTTTTTGGCATAGCATCCTTCATGTAAATAGGAAAGCAGAAAGGACCTTGAGGGATCCAAAGTACTGAACAACTAGTTCCATTTGACCAAGGGGACCATGTACGTGTTCCAAAACAAGTCAAAATTCCTCCCATGTTGCAGGACAAACCACTTTTAAAATCCATTTAAGACCTTAAAGGTCAAATCCAGAAACGTGAATTGGGCCTAGATACAAACTTGGAGTCAGTCAGGGCAATTCTTCAGATATATTCTCAATGGTCAGTTCTCGTTCTTGTTCTAATGGCTACATTCTGAGCCAGTTAATGTTTGGAACACTTTTCAAAGACAGAAGCATGTAAAATTCAATGAGTGATTCATTCTAGAGGACAGAGGCTAGGTCTCTGTGTCCCAGGAAATGAGACCACCACCATTTTCAAATTTTAGCAGGGATAAGCATAAAATTTACCACTTATTTTGTGATTAAAGCATTTCCCCCCACAGTCATTAGAAGCATATTTATAGCCAGAAAGAGAGGCCCCTGCCACACGGCAGGGGAAAAGCCTCTAAAGGCGCGGCTTTTAAAAGGAGATCAAACGCCGGGGAGAAAACACGGCCCTGACCGGGAGCCGGCTGAACTGCGCATGTCGGAGCATGTGCATGTCGGAGCATGTGCATGTCGGAGCATGCGCAGTTCGGCTACGGGCCAGGGTTGTGCCGGCACAAGGACGCGCCTGCGATCAAACCCCCGGCTTGTCGCGCCGCTTCCCCTTGAACCACCAAGGTAGGTGGTTGCAAGTTGAGGCGGATTTTCGCGGGGAAGGGCCAGTTCGGGGACGGAAGCACAACGCTTCCCAGATGTTGTGTTGTGATCGCGCCGGTTTGATCCGCCCCCGAACTGTCCCGCTCCCGGCCCAGATCGCCTAGTGTGAACGGGACCAGAGAACACCTAGATGGATATCAGATATTTTGCACTAAGGTCCATAAAAAGAGCATAATCTAGAGGGAAATAAGGTTAGCCCTAAACTGACCCCAAATTTAATTCTTTGTAATGGTCATTCTAAGGTTTGGGGACTGATTTGCATAGCTTAGAAGCACAGAGCTGGGGCAGTTAGGAAAAAGCTGAGACGCATTCCTACAATTTCTTGAGTATCCATCACTTCTGACATTCGGGGGTTTACCATGTGGGCTGCTCAACGTGATATTTGGAGGGTGAAACTAATTTCACTGAGAACCTTTTGTACTGCCAAGTTGCCAGACAGCAGAGGAGGGTGGGATGAGGAGCGCAACCACAATCTGAGATGATGCACAAAAGGAGCTAGCCGGGAACTTGAAGCTTCCAGTGAAATCTTCCAAGGAGAAGAAGACCCCACATTCCTCATTAATTAATTGTCTTGCAAAACTGAGCTGTGGTGGCCTTTCGCAGCTTTCAGCTCAAACCTGACTGATACGCTTAGCTCAGACAATCAACTCCCAATGATCTCTTTGTGCTTACGGCTTGACTTCTATGTTTCCTCTTTTAGCACCTAACCATATAGTTTGCTGAGCAGCCTGAATATCCCTGATTAGCCTGATATCATCAGAGTGTGGAAGCCAAGCAGGGTGTGTGCCAGGGTTAGTACATGGGAGAACGCCAGGAAGTCTAGGGTGGCTATGCACAGGAAGGCCATGGCAAATCATCTCTGCTCATCACTTCCTTTGGAAAACCCATAGTCCTGGGGTTGCCATGAGTCAGCTGTGACTTGACGGCACACATTTATAGTATGCTCAGATGTGTTAATCAGAAAATCATTACAAACCATGGATTCTGATTCTTTTGGTATAATGGTTAGGAGCATGGACTCTTATGTTGGAGGAACCAGGTTTGATTCCCCACTCCTCCACATACAGCTGCTGGGTGACCTTGGGTCAGTCATAAGTTCTTTCAGAGCTGTTCTCTCAAGGGCAGTTCTTGAGAGAGAGCTCTCTCAGCCCCACCTACCTCACAGGGAGTCTGTTGTGGGGAGGGAAAGGGAAAGGGATTGTAAGCCACTCTGAGACTCCTTCGGGCAGTGAAGGGTGGGGTATAAATCCAATCGCTGCTTCTTCTCTTCTTTTGGGAGATCAAGTATGAGTATAGTTAGCAAGCCTGGACCGCATATCAGGGACGATTAGGCACTAAACAAGGTATGGAAAGTGAAAGGAGGAATGACAGGGGAAAGGGAGTGTGTGAGCCCATGGCTGGTTCACAATGCTCTAAAATTTTAGATATGTTCTCTGAACCGAGTCGAGAAAGATAGCGCTTCTGCCACACTTACCCATGGCCCTTCGCCCCTACTTTCCCCCAACCACAAGGGATCTGGAAGTGTTCCATAGTTCACCTGGAACACCAGTGGAATGAGGAGCAAATTGGCCTTCAGGCTCTCCCCAGAGCAGTCCTGGGCTACGCAGCGTAATCCCTCCACAGTCTGCAGAGGAAGTCGGCTCAGCTGCCCTGCAGGGGGTGCTTTAAGACTGCTCGTGAAGTCCAGCCATCTCCCATCAGCACCAGAATTAATTCGATCCCAAACCATCTCTTCAAAATTCCACTTTACCAACAGAAATTGGTGTATTCATGGAGATGTGTGACATGGCTTTTCAAAAACGATAAGCACAGGATAGCTGGAGTATTTTACATACTGCATTTTACGCCACTTTTCCAGCCAGGTGTTGGTTCTGAGCACAGCTTATGGTGGTGGAGGAATGTGCTGTCAAGTCACAACTGACTTATGGTGATCTTGTAGAGTTTTCAAGCAAGAGATGCTCAGAGGTGGTTTTGCCATTGTTTGCTCCCATGTCGGGGCTTTGGTATTCCTAGGAAGTCTCCCATCTAAATACTAACCAGGGCTGACCCTGCTTAGCTTCTGACGAGATCGGGCTAGCCTGGGCTATTCAGATCAGGGCAAATGTGGCTTATAGGAAGGTTGAAATGACCTTAACAAGGAAGGTTGAAATGACCTTGACAAATTGCTTGGTATGAGTATTGTCTGTGAAGTCTTGAATCAGGCGTATGAAAGGGTGCCTTACAGCACCATCTTCTCCCTGTGGTGTGACTGATGGGAACTGAGAAGCGGGTTTCTCAGCAAAACCTGGACCCAGGCATAAGAGCAAGAAGTAGAAAGTCCTCTGCTGTAGCTTTATCTATGGTCACTTTAGTTTTGCATTTATTCTTCTCGGCAATGGAAAAAAGCCATACTTTGCATATCCATTGAAGAAACAGGAAGTGAGAACACAGTTTCCATCATGCCTGGGGGAAAGGTGCTTTCTAATTTACAAGAGAGGCTATATGTAAAAAAAAATGGATTTCAGAAAAAGAAATTCCTCTCCCCATAAAATGGCAGTTCATCTACCATTTCCAGTTATGCCACAAGCTAAAGTTAAAAAAAAGAATCCTTCGACTAGAGAAGCCCTCTTTTGTTCACATGATTCATGTGACTCCTCAGGCAAAATATCCTTCAGACATGAGCCCCACATTGGTCAACATGTTCATAAATGACCACAGAGGGTTGCCAGCCTCTGGGATTACACCTGATCTCCAGGCAACAGAGATCAGTTCACCTGGAGAAACAGAGCCACTTTGGAAGGTGGACTTTATGGCATTCCACCCTATTGAAGCACCTCCTCTCCGCAAACCCCACCCTCCTCAGGCTCAACCCCCCAAACCTCCAAGTATTTCCCAACCTGGAGTTGGCAATCCTAGACACAGCTTTAAACATGCTCACTCACACTTCCTCCCCAGTATTTTAGGGTAGGATTGCCAGCTCCAGGTTGGGAAATACCTGGAGATTTAGGGGGATTAAGCCTGAGGAGGACAGGGTTTTAGAAGCGGGGGGACTTCAGTGGGGTATGATGCCGTAGAGTCCACCTTCACAAGTGGCCATTTCCTCCAGGTGAACTGATCTCTGTCGCCTGGAGATCAGCTGTAATAGCAGGAGATCTCTAGCCACCCCCTGGAGGTTGGCAACCATAGGTGGGGAGATTTATTTATTTATTCCATTTGTATCCCCGCGAACAGGCTCAGGGCAGCTTACATTAGTCGGTACAGAGTACCATAAAATCCACATAAAACATTTAAAGCATTATAAAACATGATAAAACAATCAGAGAATCATAAAGTGCTAGTAATAGTAATCATTCCATCATCAATTGAGATGGCATGCTATATGATGTAATTTCCGACTCTGTGCTCTTCTGGCATCACACAGTGGTATGGCTTGATCTCAGGGCTGGGGCCTGCCCTTGGTGGCAATGGTGAGGGTGGCTCCTAGTTGAAAGCCTGGTGGAAGAGCTCCATCTTTCAGGCCCTGCAGAAATGTAAAGGATCCCAAAGGCCCTGATCGCTTCCGGGAGCTCATTCACTCAAAGATGCAAGGCATTGTGGAAGTTCTCTTCCTGCAGCCACTGTATCTGATGCCTTAAAGATTTTTTCAGCCTGCGATTGCCTGATGATTAAAAAAAACAACTAAGGTTGCAATCCTGACGGCACTTTCCTGAGAGTAACTCCCATTGAATAACATGAGATTTACTTCTGAGTAGACCTTTTAAAGACTGCTCACTAACCAACCCTTGCTAGAGCCTGTAACTTTCCTCACACAAGAAATGGTGTCTCCAGTGCCTGGGAAGGACCCAAGATGCTTTACAGAATTTACATTTTCCATGCTGCGGTGCATTTGGAAGCTCTACACAGCTTAAGGCAGAGTAAATTTTACTTCGTCACAAATCTCGTGATCATTCCCTCCTTCATATGTGGGAAAAGGGCAGAGAGAATGTGGAAAGTGTAGAGCACATCATAAATCCACGGACACAGGAACTCCGAAAACTGCATAAGGCACAGAAGGTCTGCTATAAAGGAAGCCCTGTGTTTTAATATTATTTTCAGTTTAAAGTCTACATGTGTGGTTTCGGACAAAGGCCTTTTGGTGTGGAAATCAGATGGTTCAGTGTTTTTTCCCGCCTGCCTCCTCACAAGGAGGTTTTTCTCAGCAGAGACAGTAAAAAGATGGGCTAGGATTTTTCACTGCATGAGAAGCAGCAATGCTTTTTTAAAAGGTGTATAGATATACATAACTGAAGAAGTCAAGCTGCTATGGAACTGCCCCCTGTAATGTCAGATGTACAATCTCTCCTCCAGGACTGAGCTCAGGAGAAATCAGTTAAAACAATGTCCTGTAGCAGATTTACCGGCTAAATCTCATGACGTTATAAAGTTACCCCTCTCCAGCAGTTTTTTTTTTTTAATCGTGGAGGAGAGGTCTATCAGTCGCTACTATCCATAGTGACCAAAGGGAACCTCCATGTTCGGAGACAGTCAACCTCTGAATCCCAGTGTCAGGAGATAACATTAGAGGAAGGACTCAGCCTCTGTGCCCTGTTGCTGGAGCTCCAGAGGAACTGGTTGGCCACTGTGTGAGACAGGATGATGGACTAGATGGACCCTCACTGGTCTGATCCAGCGGGGCTGGGCATCGGAACACTCAGAACTGCCTTCTACTGACTCAGACCCTTGGTCCATCAAAGTCAGTATTGTCTACTCAGACTGGCAGTGGCTCTCCAAGGTCCCAGGCAGAGGTCTTTCACATAACCTACTGCCAGATTGTTTAACTGGAGATACCAGGGATTGAACCTGGGACCTTTTGCATGCCAAGCAGATGGTCTACCACTGAGCCACTGGTAGAACCACATTAGAAGGCTCTTCTTATGTAAGAGCCAGTTTGGTGTAGTGGTTAAATATGCGGATTCTAATCTGGGAGACCTGGGTTTGATTCCCCACTCCTCCACGTGCACCTGCTGATGTGACCTTGGGTCAGTCACAAGCTCTTGCACAGCTGTTCCTGAAAGAGCAGTTTGTGTCAGAGTTCTCTCAGCCCCACCCACCGCACAGGCCAGGGTGTCTGTTGTGGGGAAGGGAAGGGAGTTTGTAAGCCGCTCTGAGACTCCAAGTGAAGGGCAGGATATAAATCCACTCTCCTCCTTCTCCTCCTCCTCTTCCTCCTCTTCTTCTTCTTCTTCTGTACCAAACATCTCTATCACAAATTGTTAACCTTGGCTACAGAAAATGTTGTTTTATTTTCTATTGCTTTATTTCGCAGCCATTGTATTGTGGTCAAGCTATTGCTAAGCCTCTTCAAAAGACAGATCTGCACCACAGCCTTTTTTCCTTCTTTTTTGGACACATGATATGAAGATTTTCCTTCCATGGTTTAACGCTCTCTGCTGCAAACTTCGAAGCCCCTCCTAGTTAGCTTTTAAAAAAAGAAAACTAGCTTCCTGGTGTTTCATAGTCTGCATCTGAAGAAGTGAAGTCTGATGCAGGAAATCTTATCCTTACATAAGCTTGGTTAGTCTTAGAGAGGCCGCCACTTGATTTCGGTTTTACTTCGCTACAACTGACTAATCAGGCGACTAGCTTGAAAGTATTTCTTAATTCAGAGTTTTGCTAATTCTTCACATGCCTCCTTCCTTGTTTTCGATAGTATAAAGTACTGAGACTGACGCATCGTTGAGTGATTTCAGCTCATACTTTACTTAGTGATTTCAGGAATTTGAGATACAAGGGCAAGCCTGCAGGCTACTTAAATGCACACACAGAACCATACCCACACACCCATGATTGGCTTATTTACATTAACCTCCATTAGATAGGTTCCCTTGAGTATCCAGATTAGCCCATAGGCTGTTGCTAGGATCCTCTGTCCCTATTGTTTCTGGGAGCGAAGCTCTGGTTGTTTGGGAGACTGCATGCTTGGTTCAACCACGTGCACGGTCTCTGTCGGAACACAACAGATAGACGTAAACTTCAGCTATAGGAAGCAAAGGCTGCTCCATCACAGGGAGGGTGGTCTCATTCGCAGGGGGCAGTGGGCTTAGAGCTACTATCTGTAATTAGCTGTCTTCACTCTTGGGCACCAGGCCAGTCAAAACGCAAGCCTTCACTGACTCTACCCAGAACACATACATTCGGCTGCCTTGGGAGCAAATGGAACAGGTCTGGGAGTTCCTTTTACTTGCAACAGAGGAGCGTGGAGACAGGTCACTGAGGGAAGCTTAGCCAATTATTATATATTGTAGACCCAGTCACATTAGAGCTTGCTATAGGAGCTCCCCAGTCACCAGAATAAGCGCGGTAGCGTACATCAAAATTGTATAAGAATTAGCATTTTGAAATATGGCTTGCAGCACTTCATTCTAATGAAGATATAAGTACAGAATGACAAACCTGAAGAAGGACTCGCAAACGGACAGTGTACTAGAACTCCGTCGTTTGTCTGAAACTAGCACTGTAGTATTCTATATGTACTGCTAAGCTTTATATTGCATATTATAATGTTATGGTTGTAATTTTGTTTATAACTGAATTGTAGAACATTGCAGATAAAAATCAACTTATATTGTTTATTTCTACACGGTGATTCACTGTTTTACTGACTATTACACACCGTGGTCCTGTATATCCTATTCACTGAATTTACTGCAAGAGGATTTTGCAGAAAGACAATCACTGATCACAGGCCATTAATACGTAGGGCTGCCAGCTCTGAGTTGGAAAATACCTGGAGATGTTGAGGGTGAAGCCTGGGGAGGGACCTCAGCAGCGTACAAGGCCACAGAGTCCACCTTCCGAAGCAGCCATTTTCTCCAGGGGAACTGATCTCTATAGTCTGGAGATCGGTTGTTGTAACACCCAGAGATATCCAGGCCCCACCTGGAAGTTGGCAACCCTATAATATAACAGAGGGGCGTACAGAGCACAAGCACTAACATACTACCACACAGCAGAGAGAGAAAACAGCAAGAGAGAGAGAAAATCAATAAACCCAAACTAGAGAATGCTCCACAGCTCCCCCTAGGGTACAAGTGGACTAAACTCTTATTGACAGTAATTAGACTCTTAGGAGGCTGTCGCTGCTCCAACATGGACGACACCCTCCCCCAATGTGCCCTGTCTAAATTCCCTTCTTTAAAAAGTAACTTTCTGGCCCTTTTCATTGTGAAGATAAGTGAAAATATATAAACAGTATTCCTCCAGATTGGCTGAGAAGGAATAGAGGAGAGGAAGCCGCAAGTCATTTACCCACTTCCAGATGAAATTCATTTTCCTTTGCTTGGTCCATTCACATTTTCTCCCCAGCCCTTAGTTTCGTTCTTTGCTTTTCTCCACTTCAGTGGCCACAGTAGTAAGAGATAATGTTGGACAGACAACTGGGAGTAAGAATTATACTATTCTGGAGTTGTCTCCTCTGTTTGCAGTGAGGCATTTTCCTCCAGGGTAGATGGGGATCAGGAAAAGAAAAATCAGTGCCCATTTGCATTCAGTTTGCTATCTATTTGTAATCATTATCTACAAGCTACCTTGCTTCAACTTGCTTGTGTGAAAGAGTTTATGCCCCTGAGCATGTGCAGAAAGCCTTTTCTCCTCAATGAATAGCCATGATCAAGTTCCTGCACTCACCACTCATAAAATCTAGGATAAAGTGAAAAGACTGAAGAGGCATAATGCTCAAGCAAGTTTGAACTTCTCATTACACAGAAATAAGTACTTTATGCATAGAAGGCCATAGGGCAGGGGTGGCCAAAATGCGGCTCGGGAGCCACATGCAGCTCTTTCACACATATTGTGTGGCTCCCAGCAGGGTAGCTGGGGAAGCAAAGGGGAGGCATACTTTTTCTCCCTCCCTCTCTTCCTTCCTTCCTTCCCCCTCCCTCCCATCTATTTGCTTTCTTGGTTCTCTATGTCTCTCTTTTTCTCTCTCTCTTTCCACCTCGTTCATTCTTTCTTTCCACCTCTCTCTCTTTTTCTCTCTCTCTTAGACAAATGCATACTATTAGCAAACAAATATCATTGGACAAATAAATATCATTATCAATATCTGTTTTTACCCCTTCTGTTTTTATTTTTGGCAGTCTCATTTAATGTTAATAAAAAGCAAATTTGCATATTTCAAAATAAAAATGTGTGTAATATTTGCTTATGTTTTGCAGCTCTCAAACATGTTTATTCTATGCAGCTCTTACGCTGAGCAGGTTTGGCCACCCCTGCCACAGGGCATCATATGAGACAGGCCATCCGTTTTGCAGTTTGGTACTGTGCCCTTGACTGCAGCAATCAGATCTGAGTAGATCATCGGGTCTATTTGGGATGGCACAGAATGACCCAAACACCTCCTGAACAGGTTTGCATCAGGCTTGTGAAAAACTGCACATGCATGCAACGCAGCTGACCCAAACACATCAGCAGCTATTAATACCACTACTGACAACTTAAAGAAGCACCAAATGGTAGGGTTTTTCTAAAAGATGGGATTTATTTATGGATGGTTTACATGATTTGCAGCTGATTTAGCTGTCTGTTTAAACAACTGGCTGCCAGATGAAGCAGTGGCCTACTGGTGGGCAGGGATGCCACTGGGCCCTGTGCAAATGACAGGGTTGCCAGCCCCCAGGTGGAGGCTGGAGATCTCCTGGGATTACAGCTGATCTCCAGGTGACAGAGATCAGTTCACCTTGAGAAAATGGCCACCTTGGAAGGTGGACTCTGTGGCATTAGGCCCCACTGGTATCTCTTCCCTCCCCAAACCCCGCCTTCCTCAGGTTCAGCCCCCAAAATCTCCAGGTGGTTCCCAACCTGGAACTGGCAACCCTGGCAAAGGAGCATGTGTGGAAAACTGATTGTGCAGCTCTGTACTGTTCAGATGGAATGGCTGAAGCAACCTGCCAACCACCTATGAACAGGCTGACAAAAAGACGAAAAACTGGCTCCCTGACCCCAGCTGGCAAAAACAGGATGTGGGTGTTTGAACATCCAAGCACCACCACCCCTTATTGCAGAAAGAATAAAATTGTTGGGAAAGTCTAAATAAATCTGAATCAAGAATGAATGAATTTATTTATTTATGGTATTCCTTGCCTTACTCCCAAAACAGTTATCCAAACAACAGCAAATCCTACACAAGGAAATGACAATCTGTTAATCCCTTATGTGAATCCCTTAGCCAAAGTGCTTTCCCCTTCACTACACACTAACCACATACATATCTACCTACCCCATTTTAGGGGACGAATGTATAGGTTGAGTGAGTGATTTGCAGGCAGCTGAAACTCAGGAATCACCCACCTTAATAATTAAAGCAACGATTAATTGCTTTCTCCGCCATCCCTCAGTTTCCCAACACACACAACACACATGTTTTACAGCCTTTCTTGGGAGAAGAATGTAGGTACATTAATTAAAACAGTGAGGGATTCCGTATGATCATAAGCAACTCACTTCCCCCTGGAGAGCGAGTGGTTTTTGCCAGACTGCAGATCTACTGGCTTCTCCTACGACTTCGATGCACGCCTGCCTGTAGCGGCTGAGATAATAATTGGCACTGAAAGCTCAGATACATTTTCTGTTTAGCACAAGGCTAATTTCCATGTTATTTTAAAATTATTTTAGTCTGGGAAACACCCCATCTCTTCAAAGGCACATGATTGTGACTAGATGCAGATACCAGAACTTTACATTCCTTAAGGATCACCGCTCCCATACGAATCTGCACAGCCACAGTGGTCATCTTCAGGGATCCTTCCTTAGGCGCCTCTGCCATCTGAGGCAAAGTGGGTGGCAACTCAAGAAAGGGCTTTCTCAGTCAAGGCACCAAAATTATGGCATTTCTTCCCCAGGGAGATCCATCTGTCCCCCTCTTTCAGTCTTCCATTAGCAGGCGAAGACGTGCCCTGTTTTGTCAGGTTTTCCCTCACTGACCCTCCTTCCTGCGTGTGTGTGTTTGAACTCTCCATGGGGTCTGCTGAATTGTTACTTTCAATTATATTTCTACCATGCCTTTAAAAATTTGTGGGGGGATCGGTTTGCATTTGTGTGTGCGCACCCATGCCTGGAAGTCATGGTGACCTCTGGCGCCTCCTAGTGCAGCAGGGAGGACATTCAGAGAAGTGGCTCGATAGCCTGCTTCTACCTCCCGGCCCTGGTATTCTTTGGAGGTCTCCCATCCAGCTTGCCTGAGCTATCCAGGTCAGGGTGACATGCCTTTACAAGTCTGTTTAAATGTCTTATGATTCCTGCCTTGGGGACTCTAAGCTTTGGGGAAAGGCAGCATAAAAATGGTTTAAATAAAAGTGGTGCAGACTTAAATCAATGCAACTATCCAATGTGACATCACCAGGCCACCACATGACATCATTGCGCCCGAGCCAATGAGCCTCAGGGTTTGAGATGACCGGGAACTGGCAATCCTAGTCCCCTGCAGTGTTCTCATTTGCCTCCCCCACCACCACCCCATGAATGTTCTGGCTCCATTTCTTCCTCAAGCTGATGAAGCTACATGGAGGGCTTAGAAGAGCAATTTGTCAGGGCAGCTGTGAACTCCGCACATCTGACACCAGGCAGAGTGGAAATGCTCATATTTCCCATTTTTATTCCTTTTACTTTTTTTGTTAATGTCCTGTATATTTCTGACTTGCAATTTATAATCTTTGACTTTAATCAAACCATACCATACTGAAGTTAGCACGTAGAAGGGAAAGTATTGGCAGACACAGCTTTTATTATACAAAACTAAAAAGATAGCTGCATACTTTCCTCCTGATGTGTTTCAAGGGTGACCCTTACTAAAGGTAAATGGACAACACGAACCCACGACCAATGCCATCTTTCAGAGTTACCCTTGTGCATTGCAAATAAAGGGTCCTGTGTTGATGTTTTTCCGTGTGGCTGACTTCTCAGGGCTTTGCGGAGAATTTCTGCAGCTTTTTGATCCTTCTGGTTTGGCTGTTGCTGCTTTTCAGTTATTTATAAGGATGGCCTGGCCCTTTAATTTACTGTGCATCTGGTGGACCGCTGCCCTGGAAGACCACCAGCAGCCCTGGAGCTAGAGTTGCCAGGTCGCCCCTGGCCACCAGTGTGGGATGGGGGGGGGGTAAAGTTGCCAGACTGAGGCTGGGAAACTCCTGAAGATTTCAGGATGGAGCCTGGGGAGGACTGGGACCCCAGTGAGGTACAAGGCCATAGAGTCCACCCTCCACAGCACCCATTTTCTCCAGGGGAACTGATCTCTGTAGTCTGGAGATGAGCTGTCATTCCGGGGGGTAGGGTTGCCAAATCCAAAAAGCCTGTCGTCGGGGGAGCGTCCTGCTTCTCCGTGAGCTGGTCTGGGATGTGCGCGCGCGCGCGCGAAGCGTCACCGGAAGTGACGTCGCACGCTGGGGCGGGCCCACGCCATTTGAGGGGAAAACTACCGGGGGAGTTGGCAGCCCTACCGGGGGGTCCCCAGGCCCCACCTGGAGGCTGGCAGCAAACTAAGTCAACTGTGGTCAGTAGAGAAGGTTCCCCAGAGATTTGGGGAATAGAGCCTGGGAAGGGAAGGGTAGGGACCTCAGCAGGGTAAAATGCCATAGAGCCCACCCTCCAAAGCAGCCATTTCCTCCAGGGAACTGATCTGTGTCATCTGGAGATCAGTTGTAATTCCAGGGGATCCCAGGCTCCACCTGGAAGTTAGGAGGAGGTGGAGGAGGAGATTGGATTTATATCCTACCCTTCACTCAGAGTCTCAGAGCAACTTCCCTTCCTCTCCCCACAACAGACACCCTGTGAGGTAGGTGGGGCTGAGAGAACAGCTCTTGAGAGAACAGCTCTGAGAGAACTGTGACTTGTCCAAGTGACACCCAGCAGCTGCAAGTGGAGGAGTGGGGAATCAAACCCATTTATCCCAGATTAAAGTCCGTGCTCCAAACACTACACCAAACTGGCTCTCTCTTAGCAACCCTAGCATATGCACCAGCCACCCACAGCAAATGCAGGAGAACACTGATGCATCTTCTTCACATTCCTCTTTACCAGGGGTCATTTCATAGAAAAAGAGGTGCAGGAGCTCATTAGCATAACTCATTAGCATAACTTATTTGCATATGCCACACCCCCTGACATCACCGGAAGTGTGTCAGAAGGCAACACCCACCGCTCAGGCTCCACTAGACTGTTTTGGATTGCTAGCTATCCGGGGGGGGGGGAACGTGCAGATCTGTCCTCACAGAGGAGGGAGAGCTTGTACCTGAATAAAACTTGGTCTTAAAGGTGCCACTGGACTGTTTTGGACCGGGGCCAAAGGGAGCTCTGCAACTTACCTGGCTGTTTCTTGCTCTGATTGAGGGCTGCTGGGAGCAGGGGGTGGGGCTTGTTGCGTGCTCCTGCCCCCTGGGCTCTTTACTGCCAGAGCTCCGCTCCTGTGCGCTCCTGCAGGAAATGACCTCTGCTCTTTACCTTCAGGCCTGATTACTCTTTGTCAATGTCGTTGGATGACTTGGGGTTGGACATGAAGGTGTGCTCTGGAAGGTGCCCCTCTTTATTCTAACTGCTAGGCCAGGGATACTACTAGCAGGGAAGGAAATACCATCATCTACATGCCACTCCCTCTTTAATATGCCATGGGACAAAAAAATTCCACCGAACATAGTGTGCCAAATATAGCCCTTTGTTAGGGGGGGGAAGCCCCCTCCCGAAGACCTTTTAATTCCCTGGTGCGTATGAGTCAAGGCATTTGGTTCTGGTTTCAGAGGTACTCCCAGATTTTGGAGATGGAGTCTGGCCGGGACCTCCGAGGCTCAGAAACCGGTGGGTCTGCTGTCTTGAAGCTTGGCAGCTAAGGGTGGCTTAGACAGTGAAACCTGATGAGGACAGGAAATGGCGCCTCAGACGTGATTTGTTTATTTTGGTGCACAGATAATCCACCTTTCTCTAAAAGACCCAATGTGAATTATGGTGGTTTCCACCATGGGCAGGCTTCTATGGCTTCCCTATTGCCAGTGTGGCTGCGGATAAAGCCCAATGGCGAGGGAGCTCCCACAGGGCAGTTTTCCCACCCCAGTCCTCCAGCAGCGGCCATTGCCCACTTCCTTGGGACACAGGGTTGCCAACCCCCAGGTGGAAGCTAGAGGGCTGCATCATTTGCCTATTTGCTTGTTTATTTAGTTAGTTTCTTATTTAAAACATTTATTCCCCGTCCCCTGGAGAAAATGGCTGCTGTGGAAGGTGGATGCTATGGCATTATACCCTACCAAAGTCCCTCCCCACCCTACACCCTCAAGTCTCCAGGTATTTCCAGACCTGCACCTGGCAACCCTACTGGGCCACTGGGCCCTTTACAGACTGCACAGGAATGCTTTTATAGCAATATACCTTTATAACAATAGATGTAACAGTTTCTGTGCATTCCCAGATTTTCATTTTTTAAATGATTCTCTAGCTCATTCCATTGCAGAGATATGCCTGTGTCCATATATCTCTGAGAAAGGAAGAGGCTAGATCCTTACAGGGAATTCAGAGAGCCTCGTTCACCTGTTGTGTCGGCATAAAAATAAAACACCCCCTGGTGGTGGGGGGAGGAAGTGGCTGTCATGGGGACATTGCCAGGACCAATGGCTACCATTCAGGGTACAAAAAAAATCTGAGTTTTCCCTCCTGCACAGCAGTCATCCAGGCTTTATTGTGATCTTTCCCAAAAGTCTGAAACAAAACAGGTTTGTAGGGTTTCCAGACTCCAGGTGGTGGAGCCTGGACATCTCCCAGAATTACCAATTATCTCCATCCCAGGCTACACAGAGGAATTCCCCTGGAGAAAATAGCTGCTTTGGGTGTGTGTGTGGCCTCTATTGGCCTCCATAGTTCAAAAGAAGATACGAACTCTCTCGAGTTTACAGTTGTTCGTTTCGACTGAACGTCTTTTTCAACCATCCTAATAAAAATGGACAGATTTTTGAACCAGGAATTATTAAAGACAACTTTACAAATTAACAATTTGACCAATAAAGTACAATTGTATATATATACATACAGTTTGTAGTGTTATTCTTTACTTCAATGTTTCCAACAATAAGTGCAAGTTTTCTGAAGATAGAAATAACATATTTGAAAAAACTTTCATGCATAATTGCAGCATAACCCCAATCCCTCCATATAATACAAACAATTGTTTTTTATTTATTTCTTACCTATACTGGCTGAGAACAAATTCACAACATTATTTGTGACTATTTGTGACTCTCACAAATTCACAACATTATTTCCGGATAATAAATCTTAAAAAATGACTGCAAGTAAGTTCCTTATATCCTACTATCTAGGTCACGTGATGTTTGATGCTAAGAGGCCACCTTACCAACAATTCCAAAGTGCTTAAACATTTTTCTGACCGTTAATTATTAGGCTTGATAATCCAATACAAATATGCCTAGTCGATGTTTATTTGCTGTCAGAGAATCGCACAGAAAGACTCAAGACATTTTCATCATATACATTATGAACTTTTAACAACCAAAAGTAATCATATTATATACATTTCATTCTCCTAAGAAGCATGATAAATCCAATGCGGCATTCAAGCCCCTGGGTTGTTCCGCCTGGAGTTTAAATGTCCAGAACGCCTCTCTTTGTAGCAATAATTTTTTCATATCTATACTAGTGAATGGCTTACTTTTTACTACTTCCAATACGAGGCATTTAAAATCACTTGGGCCATGATTGGTTTCCTCAAAATGCTGCACCATGGGGGCAGTGAGATGTTTATGCTTAATTTTGGATTTATGTTCCAGGATAAAGAGTTTCAGTGCTGCTGGCACAAAATAGCCCCCTGTAGAACGGTAGAACTATAGGTCTGCCCGGTGGGGGGTCACCGGGTTTATGAATTTTAGGAAGCACGTAAAAAATTGGCACCCTGTGGTATTTTTGACATAGGTACTGAGCTGTTTGTATATCAATAGACCTATAGTATCGGGGATAAATTCCCAATTAGAACCCCTATCCAAATATGTTGACTCCTTTCTCAAACCAGCAGTGGCCAAATTAGAATCATTCATCAAGGACACCCAGAGTTTCATTCAAATTGTGGAAAACAGACAGATCCCCCCGGGAGCAGTCCTTATGACTATGGACGTGGGAGCCCTCTACACAAATATCCCTCATGAAGAGGCTAGATTAGCCCTACTTACCACATTGGAAAAAAGGTCCTGCAAAATTCCCCCCACACATTTTCTTATTGATTTGGTGGATATTATTTTTGAAAAAAGTTTCTTTCGTTTTGGGTTTGATTTTTACCTTCAAGTTAAAGGGGTAGCCATGGGGCACTCGGTGCAAAAGAACTACCCATGGCTACCCCTTTAACTTGAAGGTAAAAATCAAACCCAAAACGAAAGAAACTTTTTTCAAAAATAATATCCACCAAATCAATAAGAAAATGTGTGGGGGGAATTTTGCAGGACCTTTTTTCCAATGTGGTAAGTAGGGCTAATCTAGCCTCTTCATGAGGGATATTTGTGTAGAGGGCTCCCACGTCCATAGTCATAAGGACTGCTCCCGGGGGGATCTGTCTGTTTTCCACAATTTGAATGAAACTCTGGGTGTCCTTGATGAATGATTCTAATTTGGCCACTGCTGGTTTGAGAAAGGAGTCAACATATTTGGATAGGGGTTCTAATTGGGAATTTATCCCCGATACTATAGGTCTATTGATATACAAACAGCTCAGTACCTATGTCAAAAATACCACAGGGTGCCAATTTTTTACGTGCTTCCTAAAATTCATAAACCCGGTGACCCCCCACCGGGCAGACCTATAGTTCTACCGTTCTACAGGGGGCTATTTTGTGCCAGCAGCACTGAAACTCTTTATCCTGGAACATAAGTCCAAAATTAAGCATAAACATCTCACTGCCCCCATGGTGCAGCATTTTGAGGAAACCAATCATGGCCCAAGTGATTTTAAATGCCTCGTATTGGAAGTAGTAAAAAGTAAGCCATTCACTAGTATAGATATGAAAAAATTATTGCTACAAAGAGAGGCGTTCTGGACATTTAAACTCCAGGCGGAACAACCCAGGGGCTTGAATGCCGCATTGGATTTATCATGCTTCTTAGGAGAATGAAATGTATATAATATGATTACTTTTGGTTGTTAAAAGTTCATAATGTATATGATGAAAATGTCTTGAGTCTTTCTGTGCGATTCTCTGACAGCAAATAAACATCAAATAGGCATATTTGTATTGGATTATCAAGCCTAATAATTAACGGTCAGAAAAATGTTTAAGCACTTTGGAATTGTTGGTAAGGTGGCCTCTTAGCATCAAACATCACGTGACCTAGATAGTAGGATATAAGGAACTTACTTGCAGTCATTTTTTAAGATTTATTATCCGGAAATAATGTTGTGAATTTGTGAGAGTCACAAATAGTCACAAATAATGTTGTGAATTTGTTCTCAGCCAGTATAGGTAAGAAATAAATAAAAAACAATTGTTTGTATTATATGGAGGGATTGGGGTTATGCTGCAATTATGCATGAAAGTTTTTTCAAATATGTTATTTCTATCTTCAGAAAACTTGCACTTATTGTTGGAAACATTGAAGTAAAGAATAACACTACAAACTGTATGTATATATATACAATTGTACTTTATTGAGAAAATTGTTAATTTGTAAAGTTGTCTTTAATAATTCCTGGTTCAAAAATCTGTCCATTTTTATTAGGATGGTTGAAAAAGACGTTCAGTCGAAACGAACAACTGTAAACTCGAGAGAGTTCGTATCTTCTTTTGAACTATACATCCTTGTCATCTTGATTGGGCTTTTGTCTTCGGATGAAGTTCACCTATTGAAACTAAGTAAAATCAACATGACTTATTAACATGCCTTTAATAGCATGAACTTGTACAGTAATTTTTTCTTGTGTTATTGACTATATAATTACTGGGTCCTTTTGTGTTGTCTTGTTCACGACTCTATTGGCCTCCAAACAGAAAACAGACTTCATCTGAATGTAGACAAAGGGATTTATCTGCAGCCTTCAATACAGGGGACCACGCCATCTTGCTGAGGAGCCTGGAGACAGAAGTAGATATCCAGAGGAAGTGCATTGGACTGATTTGAATCAGTCTGAATTCAGAGGGTTGCCAGCTCTGGACTGGAGATTTGGGAGGGTGAAGCTTGGGGAGGGGAAGTGGGGGGGGGGACTTCAGCAGCATACAGTGCCATAGAGTCCACCCTCCAAAGCAGCCATTTTATCCATGGGAACTGATATCTACCTGGTGGACTTCAGGGTCTTGCGGGACCTCTTACAGTTCCGCAGGGCCTGCAAGACGAAGCTCTTCCGCCAGGCATTCAATTAGGGGCCGCTGCCGTCAGATCGCCTGACTGTTGCAGCACCTGGCCCATGATCCACCACCGAGTTGTTGCCATAAAGAAACTATGAGCAGAACATCTTAGAACATTTGGGAAATGGAAATCCATTGAAAGTGTACCATCTAAGTGAATTTTAATTGCTGCCAGCACTTTAAGCACTTTATGCTTGTTGATTTGTAGTGTTTTTAATAATTGTGTTTTAAGCTGTATATATGTCATGTTGGAAGCCACCCTGAGCCTGCTTGCGGGGTAGGGTGGGGTACAAATTTGAAATAAATAAATAAATATCTATTGCCTGGAGATCAATTATAATAGCAAGAGATCCTCAGGCCCCACCTGGAGGCTGGCAACCCTAAAAGTCCGGGTATCATCAGTGTGGGCCCTGCCGGGATCTATCCTGTGGGGGTACATGGGGTGCAAGCTTTTCAATCTCCATGTAAAGCCCTCAGGACAAGTAATTCATAGTTTTAGAGCTAGTTGTCATCAACATGCTAATGACAGCCAGCTCTGTATTTCCTTATCCAAATATCCTGGTGGTGTGGTTGAGGTCCCTGAAGCGCTGCATGTCTGCTAAATGGCTAAAATCCTGAGAAGACAGAGGTGATACTGGTTGGGAAGGGGAGATCCTGAAGTACACCCCACCTTCAGTGGGGTTCAGCGGACCCTTGCTGACTCAGTTAGGAGCCTGCATCCACCATTACTGTCAGAGGAGCAAAGTTTTAAAAAAGGCTTTCTTCCAACTCACTATAGCCCAGAAGATGGCCCCATTAATGCAGCTGATCTGGCCACCTGCTATGGTAACACTGAGATTAAACTACTGTAATGCCATTTACATAGGTCTCCCCTTCAAAGTCAACTTGGAGACTCTGCTCCATGCAGAATTCTGCAGCTCAGTTATTATCAGGTGTTGGGTGGAACACACATATTACTCCCATTCTGCAGTCACACCATTAGCTCCATACTGGTGGAATGAGCTTCTGGAAGAGATCAGGGCCCTGCGGGATCTTTTACAGTTCCGCGGGGCCTGCAAGATGGAGCTCTTCCACCAGGCTTTTAACTAAGGAGCCGCCTTCACTACTACCACCAACAATCATAGCTATAGATACTGGCCCTTAATTTTGACATCTGGCCTATGCCGCTGCACAATTTAGGAAGACCACTGAGCTGAAAAACTGATGGTCTGTATGCACTCTCCAGTATGCCATCTTAAGTAATTAATGAACTATTGCTAGCACTTTATGATTTTATGATCTTATTTGTAATTGAATTGTTTAAATGATTTTATGTGGATTTTAATGGTTTCTATGTACCAACCAATGTAAGCCACCCTGAGCCTGCAAGTGTGGAGGGCGGGATACAAATTATAACAACAACAACAACAACAATAGCTGCCCATCACTTATAGGGTGTCATATACAAAGCCCTTCTTTGTTTAGATAGGTAATAGTAACAAAATGGTTCAAAACAATGCTTTGGTAAAGGGACAGGGACAGTGGACTATATTGCTGTGTATAGCACATACTGTCTGTTGCTGGAAGTATGATCCTACTGTGTAATTTCTGCATCATTTAAAACATATTGTATTAATACTTTGTTTTGGCTGCGTTTCAGATTTCTGCAGCCCAGGTCCTATTGCACTGTTTATTGGATGTCCCATCCTGTTGACTGTATTGATTTGCACTGTATAATCTGCCTTGAGTCTCAGTGAGAAAGGAAAACTATAAATAAAATAAAATAAAATAATGCCTGGGAGCCCTTTACAATGCATGAACCTATTGAATGTTCAGACTGCTCTAATTCTCTGGGATATATCTGACCTCTCAGTTCTGTACTCGATTCCTGTATAATTTGGCATCATTCAGAATTCTGTGAGGCTGTTGGGACTGTTTCCAGGCTGAGCGTGGAACAAATATTGGAACGAACTTTTTAAAGATCAAGATGGGCAGCCATTGTTAGTCTGTTTGTAGCCGCAGAAAAGAGCAAGGATCCAGTAGCACCTTAAAGTCGAACAACATTTGTGGCAGGGTAGGAGCTCTCATGAGTCACTGCTTCACTTCTTCAGATACAGCTAGAATGTGAGCCCATCTGTCCTATATTTTGGAGAGTGGAGTGATTTCAGATGCCAAATGACATTAGCAGGCAAATGACAATAGTAGGCATGATTGGATTAGATGTGATATGCAGAGGGGGAGTAGGCGTTGAGATATCAGCATTGGTAATGAGACGGGAAACCCAGGTCTTGATTCAGTCCAGGAGGATGCATTGTCTTGAGCTTCATTATCAGTTGCAATTCAGCATTCTCTCTTTCTAATCTCCCTTTAAAATTCTTTTGTAAGAGACCTACTACTCTTAGGTCAGCAACTGAATGTCCTGGAAGGTTAAAATGTCTACCCTCTACACTGGACAAACGGACCAGTCCCTACAACAAAGAAGGTTAAAATGTCTACCCTTTACACTGGACATATGTCTGACATTAGAAACTACAATGTTCAAAAATCAATGGGGGGGAATCTGAATTATATCAGAAAACAGCATTGTGGCATTACCTGTTCCAGATTAGGAAATTCCTAGATTTATGGGGTACAGCCTTTAGGAGGGCAGAGCTTGCAGAGGGCAGGGAGCTCAGCAG
>NW_015160252.1:386995-391480 GCF_001447785.1 Gekko japonicus
CTATGCCATGGAGTCCACCCTCCAAAGCTGCTGTTTCTTCCAGGGAAACTGATCTCTGTAGTCTGGAGATCAGTTGCAATTCCAGGAGAACTCCAGGCCCTACCTGGAGCTTGGCAACCCCACCAGCGCATAGCAAACGGACCCTTGCTTTGGGCGACATACGGCCTGGTTCAGACTGATTAATAAAGTGACAAGCTAGTGAACACTGGCCCTGGACTTGCTTCAAACCAAATCATTTACAATTACAGGTAACTTGGGAAAGGATTTCTTCAAGAGTCCAGATGTCAAAATACAGGTTTCCTTCTTTTTAAACCCACACCAACCACAAAGTGACCACAACTTGCCATTTTCTCCATATAAAAATATTTTAGAAGCTGCTTATCTTATTCCTGCCTTGCTCCATAGTATAGATCTGCTACTGGAACAGAACGTTATGCTATTTTGGTCTATGTGCTTTCATGCCTGATTGTATCTGAACATGACTGGGAAGGGCGGTTCTGCGTACCTTTCTTTTATATCTTATTAGAGATGTGTCTGTTTTTTGCATCTCATTCTCATTTTCCGCATTCTCATTTTCCTCACTCATAAGTTCTCGTTTGGGGGGGGGGGTGTTCGTTCCATATGTGTTTTGATCCCTCTAGTGGTAGATTCAATATTACGTCTGTTTATGTCCGACATATCTCCCTGCAGATTTAAACTGCAGATTTCTATGCCAGACAAAAACCAATGTAATATTGAACCGACCTCTAGAGGGAGCAAAACATGTGCAGAACTGACACCACCTCCCCCCCAAGAAACAGGAACTTACAAATGAGGAAACTTAGAATGCAGAAAAGCCTGTCTGCAATTTGACTCCCTTCATGCTCTGCAGTTATCTCCTCAGACTCTTCTTGTGTTTTGAGTTGTAATCTGGAATGGGTTAGACAGCACACTTCCTAAAGACTCTGTCCTCTGACCTGCTGGATTTCAACCCCTGGTGGGCTACAATCATAATATTGCCTGGGCCTCTTCAAATCCATCTCCTGGTGAGGAGAAAAATCTAATATTTATCATTTAGATAGCACATTTGGCCTTCAAAGCTCTTCAACGTACATTACCACAGAAATCCTTATATCGACCCTGTAAAATAGAGCAGTAATAATGTTGCCAGATTACAGATGCTGAGATTGAGAAGTAGTGGCTTGTCTATGGACACCTGGTGAATTCATGGATGAGAGGAGATTCCATCTAAGGACTTCCTGATTCAGGCTTCAGTCTTTAGCCATAACACTTACATTCATGCTGTTAGCCACTACATTTACACCACAATTCTATGCAAACGTTCTCCAATCTAAGCCCATTGATTTCACTGGAGTAATTGAATAGACTGGAGAAAATCTACATAGGGTTGCACTTTAAACCCAGCACTTTCCAGTCACTATTATTTTGGGGCCCTGACGCCACACACTGGGAATGCATGCTACATGCAATCCCCTGGATCCATGTGTTTGTCATTTTGTGTGAATACGGCAACCCGTTTGGTTCAGTGCTTAAGAGTGGTGGACTCTAATCTAGAGAACCTGGTTCATTTCCCCACTTCTCTACATGCAGTCAGCTGGGTGACCTTGGGTCAGTCACTGTTCTCTCGAGAGCAGTTATCTCAGAAATCTCTCATCCCCACCTACCTCACAGAGTGTCTGTTGTGGAGAAATATGCAGGTATGCCCTTTTCATACAAAATGAGGAACACATAGCTGGAATGACAACTGATCTCCAGACCACAGAAATTGCTTATTTATTTAAAACATTTATTCCCTTTCTCCTGGAGGAAATGGCTGCTTTGGAAAGTGGACTGCACAGCAGTTATACACTACTGAGATCCCTCTCGTCCCTAAAACCCCAGTCTTCCAGGCTGAACCTTCAAATCTCCAGGTATTTCCAAACCCAGAGATGGCAACCCTAGGAACCCAACCTTTTTGTTTTATTAAAAACGTTTGTATCCCACCACCATTCCCACCCACAATGGTGGATTGGTTGTGCTCAAAGGTATTAAAAACCAGTCAAATACTTAGCAAAGGAATGGTTGTGCGATATTAAGGAGCTATAAAAATTTGGCCTGAACTTAATTCTCATTCAAGGCATGCTGGGGAGTGTTGGAAGAGGAACAGGGAACAAGCATTCCACAGGGATGACCCCGGCATTTCAGGGAACAATGCCGAGGAGCTGCATCAATTACGGATTTTATCCAACCCCTATTAGTGGTATTACCCAAAGAACAAAGATACGCTAGACATACCTGTTTCGGCAGGCTTCTTCTAACCCTGCCCTGTCTAAATGCATATTAATCTTTGCAAGAATGAACACACAAAATACCAGACATGGCCTAGAAGTCTCTCCCTCTCCCTTTAAAAAAAGTCCATCTTGTAAGCAAGCTTAAATAGTCCTCTTGGTGCCAAAACATGTCAGTCAGATTATTATTGGCTCTAGACTCTCTTCACATAAGCTGTTAAATTCTTTACCTGCAGCAGAGTGGCATTTGAAAAAGGTGCAAAATTCTTTTTCTGACTTTGAATCCCCCCCCCCCACTTTTTCGGTATGTTTTCAAAGAAATCACCTTTCATCTCGTAACTGAGCCCACACTCCTGTGCAGAAAGTGCCAAGCCTCCGGTCCCAAGGGGGAGTGGGCTCAAACAACCCCCCTAGAAACTATCCGCTAGAAGACCAGGTTTCAAAAGCAGTTCAAGTGACTCCTATCTGTTTTGAAATGACAGGTCAGGGTTGCCAGCCTCCAGGTGGGGCCTAGAGAGCTCCTGGAATTGCCACTGATCTCCAGAGTCCAGACTGCAGAGATCAGACCACTCGGAGAAAAATGGCTGCCCCACAGAGCGGACTCTGTGACCGTATACTCTGCTAAGGCCCCTCCTCCCCAGACTTAGAGTTCCCAGCTCCAGGTTCAGGAGATTTGGGGGGTGGAGCCTGGGGAGAGCAGGGTGTGGGGAGGAGAGGGACTTCAGTGGGGTATAATGCCATGTATGTAGTCCACCTTCCAAATGAGCCATTTTTCTCCAGGTGAACTGATCTATGTTGCTTGGAGATCAGTTGTAATAGCGGGAGATCTCCAGCCACCACCTGAAGGTTGGCAACACTACCCAGATTCCACCCACCAAGTCTCCAGAGCCAGTTTGGTGTGGAGGTGAAGTGCGTGGACTCTAATATGGGAGAACCGGGTTTGATTCCCCACTCCTCCACTTGCAGCTGCTGGATGACCTTGGGCAAGCCATAGTTCTGTCAGAGCTGTTCTCTCAAGGACAGTTCTTGAAAGACTCTCTCAACTCACCTACCTCACAGGATGTTTGTTGTGGGGAGGGGAAGGGAGATAAGTTTGTAAGCTGCTCTGAGACTCTGAGTGAAGGGCAGGGTATAAATCCAATTTCTTCTTCCTCTTCTTCTCCATGAGTTTTCCAATTTGGAGTTGGCAACCACACTGGGAAGAAACAGAAACGGTCATGGAAGTAGGGAAGCGGCTGACTCCCGCCAAACTGAGGTCCCGGTGGAAGCAGATGAAGGTGGACTTCAGATGACAGTGGGACTGAGGCAGCTGGAAAAGAAGTAATGGCTGTGAATCAGCTACCATTTATTGCAAGATAAGATCTGTTTGGAAGAACTGTGGGTCATGCCAAGCAAAAACAGATGTCTGCAGAGTAGAATGTGCATCTAACAACACCTGTCTAGTCTCATAAAAAATATTTATTGGACAGTTTGGGGTGGGTGAGGCAGAGGTAAACAGCATTCCTAGATGAAACAGCTGAGAGGTGAGGTGTAGACATTTTGGAAAGCACTCAAAGCTTCAGGGACAGAAAGGATTCCACAGTTGGAAATGGTTTGGGTTTTTTTTTGGGGGGGGGAGAATACCTCCAGGAGGAAAGGTATCAGTATGTAGCCAGTAACAGGGATGAAAGAATTCACAGCCAACTTGTAAGCTTCCTTGCGTGTCCAGGGGTGGTGGGAAATGTTGGGTAGAAATGTTTTAATTTCTGCACAGGTGACTATCTTGTATAAAGTGCCGTCAAGCCACAATTATGGTGACTCCATAGTGTTTCAAGGCAAGAGTCTAACAGAGATTGCCTGCTTCTGTGTAGCAACCCTGGACTTCCTTGGTGGCCTCCCATCCGAGTACTCACCAGGGCCGACTCTGCTCAGCTTCTGAGATCTGATGAGACTGGGCTAGAGATGTAAAATTTCCGGAAATTTTGAAGCTTGGAAAAAAACCCGTAAATTTTCGGAAAAATTGAAAAAAATGCTACATTAGCATTTCTTTTGTCTTTTCTAGATTGAAAGTCATTCTGTTACTTTAGGAACATAAAATATGACTATGGACATTTTTACTTGGCATGAAATTATCACAACTAGCATATTAAAAATAAGTGTATCCAAACAATTATTACAAACAGAATACCCACCCACATGCAAAAACAAAACTGAAACCTTTTTATTTTCTTCTGACAAT
>NW_015160252.1:391844-426818 GCF_001447785.1 Gekko japonicus
GTAGGGGGAGGGGGGCTAGGGTTGCCAGCTCCAGGTTGGCAAATTCCTGGAGATTTGGGGTGGATATTGGAGAGGACAGAGACCTCAGTGGGGTACGATGCCATAGACTCCACCCTCCAAAGCATCCATTTTCTCCAGGGAAACTGATCTCTGTAGTCTGTAGATGAGCTGTGATCCCTAGAGGTCCCCAGGTCCCACCAGGAGGCTGGCATCCCTAAACTGTACAGCCAAACAACAAATTTCAGGTAAGGGAAAAAAACTGGAAAAACCACAAATTTCAGGTAAGGAAAAAAGCTGAAACCCCCCCCCCCATGCAGCCCTGCCAAGTGTAGTGAGTGAAATGTTACACGCCATGACGCCAGATCTAATTCATCATGGGATCCCGCTCCACCCAAATACTGAAGATAAAAAGAGGAGCTGTTTGGGTGTGTGGCTGCAACCATTTCCTACATAGCACACCCTTCCTCCTAGGGCACGAACCACAGGCAGTGATCTTGCTCTATTAATCACGATTAGCACAGCTGACACAGTCTGCACATAAGGAAACATTATAATTGATAAGCAAAATACCGCTCATTATTTTTAAAAGATGGCAAAAGATGTAGAACAGTTGCCATACAGCTGTAAAAGGAAACAACCCAAATCAGGGAATTTTACAAAGAAAATCGGTTGGAGAAATATAAATTCCTTGGACAAAAGTGCATATGTAGATAAAGAAATATGTCATTTTGCCTGTTTTATCCACATACGAATACTGGCCAGGAGGAGTCTGAGAAGCCTTGAGGTAGGTTATGCCTTCTCATCTAAGAAGAAGAAGAAGAGGAGGAGGAGATTGTATACCCCGCCCTTCACTACCCAAAGGAGTCTCAGAGCGGCTTACAAACTCCTTTCCCTTCCCCTCCCCACAACAGACACCCTGTGAGGTAGGTGGGGCTGAGAGAGCTCTGACAGAAACTGCCCTTTTTTCAAGAACAGCTCTTATCAGAACTATGGCTTGCCCAAGGTCATCCAGCCAGGTGCAAGTGGAGGAGTGCGAATCAAACCCGGTTCTCCCAGATTAGAGTCCGCACACTTAACCACTACACCGAACTGGCACCAAACTGTAATCTAAGATTAGAGCAGCCACACCGCCTGGCTATGGTCTCCCCAGGATTCCACACTCCGATGGTAACAAGGAACCTCGAAGGACATAAATACAGACCCCCCCCCCAAATGCTGTTTGCCTCTTCCCCTTTGCTCCTACTCCATCACTATGCTTCAGGCAGGCTGACTTTTCATTCAACCATGGTCACTTTTTTAAAAAGGGTTTTGTTTTAACACAATTATTTTGTTCTTCAGAAACTGCTCTGAGAAAGGGGAGGAAGTAGCTTGTATGGCCAGGTTTGTTTGTTGTTGTTGTTTTGAAAAATTGGTGCTGGAACTCTCAAGAGGGAAATGAAGTTTTCAATCTGGATACTAAAAACTCATGAACTTTGAAACATTTTTTTTAAAAAATTGTCAAAGAGGTTCTGGAACTCCATTCTGATGGGTTCCCCCAGAAAAAAAAACTTGTTTTATGACTGACACAAAGGCCAGCCCATCAGAACTGTATAAAACTGGTTTCTGCTATAAACTAGAATGGCAACGTCTCCCCAGAGCTGGATCTGACAGGAGAGGTGAGCATCAAGAACAGGGTGCCTAAATTCATCTGCTTCTCTCTGCAACCCCGTGAGTGGGGAAACAGGAAATGCGCTGTCAGTAAAATTTAATTGCACATGCATCTTTGGTAGAGGAGCACAACAAAGGCCCTGGTCACACTGGAGGATTTGCCCCGCAAGAGGGACGGATCGGGGGCGCATCAAGCGGGCGCAATCACACCGCAACATCTGGGAGGCATCACGCACCTGTCCCCGATCCATCCCTTCGGCCCGAAAACGCACATTTAAAAGGTACTAGCAACAGAGCACTACTTTCCATATGATGTGCAGCAACTCCAGGCATCTGGTCGAGGAAGCGCTGGTAGCCCGTCGCAGCCAGCGCTGTTCCCCGCCCCACACATGCGCACAACCGCGCTACTGCGGGTTTGCTGCACAACATGTGATTGGCTGCCGGAGCACGGAGCCACAGGGGCACGTCGGATCGCACTCCCACGGTTCTTTTTGCTCCGGCTCTAATTTGCCTCCCTTCGGCAGCGGATCATCCCACTCGTGTGACCAGGACCTTACTTGTGCATAATGTTTTAAAAACATTTTGAAGTCTGTTGCTATTGATTTGATTCACTTGTTGGTTTCCTCATTTTGCAGTTGATTGCTCCCTGATTGATTCGGATACCTCACCTGAATGGATGAGATGGAACAAATTTCTGGATCCAAACCTCTTAACTGATGAAAAGGTGTTTGACTACACTCCACAAACTCAAATTGTTGCCCACTTTGAGACATTAGCAGCAACTGATTCAAACTGTCATACCCAAAGAAAAAACTCAAAACCTTGCCTGAAGAAGTGTTGGCTTTGACTCTAAAGAGAGAGAAAAATCAGTTTCAGCGGGTAGCTGTGTTGGTCATGATGATGATGATGATGATGATGATGATGATGATGATGATGATGATGATGATGATGATGATGATGATGATGTATGTATAGTATAGCCAGGAGATCCTAAGATTGTCTGGCAGCAAGAATTTCTTGCTCTTTTAACATTATGCACCACTAGGTAGTGAACTAGACTTGTTTTTAAAGCAAGGGACTTTCAGAGGTAGTTTGCCTTCGCCTGCCTCTGGTATTCCTTTGAGGTGGCCATTCCAAATAGTATACAGGACTGACCCTGCTTAGCTTCCTTTAAAAAAAAAAAATCCCCGAGGGGGAGCATTTTATTGGCTTTTTCAAAATACTACAAACTATAACCAAAAATTAGGGAGGGAAAACTACAATTAGGGAGTAAGAAAAGCAAACCACTAGTAACTAAAACCCCAAGAATAAGAGATCATAACATACAGCTTATATAGTTGTTATTCTTAATCACTAGTATTACTTTGAACATAGTCGGTTATGCTAAATCATTTATCTTTTTCCCCATCAATCTATCTGTTTAATGAAACCCCCAGAGCATCCCATAGTTAATATATATTTTTCAGGCACAAATCAGAGTCCTTCAGCCTTATTTTTTCTTATCTCTTATCATCCTCAGTTTATATGGACTTTTGGGGGCAGCTGCCCCCTTTTCGGAAGGAGAGTCCTTGTCAGAAGACGCCAAGCCCAACTCGCCATCTGATTTGCTTTCCTCTTCTTCCTCCTTGTCCTCCGCTGGTTCTCCCAGTTGTACTCTCAGGAACTCACGTGCTTTAAAAACAGAGTCAATCTTTTCTTCTTTGTTGTGGAGTTTGAAAATGACGTCTTCAGGAATTAACCATCTGTAACTGATGCCATTTGTTTCTAGAAAAAGGATTAAATCTTTATATTTCTTTCTCTTCTGTCTTATCTCAAATGGGATGTCCTTTAAAATCCTGATGTTGTGGTCCCCGATTCTCTAGGGTGTTTCAGTAGTTGCTTTCAAGATAGAATCTCTCACATGTCTCTTCAAGAATCTGACTACTATCTCCCCAGGCAGATTGTTTTTCTTGATATATGAGGAATAGGACCTGTAGACCACATCCATCTCGCTGTAAAGGTATTCCGTTTTCAAGTCTGCTATTGGGGCTAACGCTTCACTCAGTAATTGCTTCAGATTCTCTCCTTTTAATTCCGGTACCCCTTGGAACCATAGGACCAGATTTGCTTTCTCCATCTGCAGCTGTAAAAGTTGTGATTCTTCTGCAGCTTGTTTCATCTCCAGCTTTTGCACCTTTTCCTTAACTCTTTTAGTATCGGTGTCCACTTCCTTCACCTTCTCAGCCATTTGCTCCATTAGTTTTAGAGACTCAGTCAATTGGAGCTGCTGAGATGCCATACTTTGACTTATTGTTAACAGCTGTTGCTTGATATTAGTCATCTCGTCCAGCAGAGGGTGCAGGGAGTCTGCCAGCATTTTGAAGAGCTCAGCAGTCTCTTCTGCTCGAGGGCTACCCACTAGTTTCATTTTCAACAGTTTGTCTTTGTCTGCTTTCTTCCCCCCCATCTTTATGGATTGTTTGCTATTTTAAAAGTTGCCAAAGTCTCTGAAATTCGCCCTTACGCTTAGCCGTGTTCTGGTAAGTCTCTTAAAACAAATTTAGATGCTTATTCTTCCGCTTCCCCCTCTTTATTTCATGCTTTCGTTCAGGCATTTGGGAGGGGCTCCTCCCCCGCTCGCTTTTCGTTGTTCTGTAGGGGGGGGTAGCTTTCTTTTTAAATTCTCATGCACGCTTAACCCAACTCACAGTTCATTGTCAGCCATTTGGCCACGCTCGGCATCGTTCATTTTGCTTGATCTCTGACACTTGTCCCGGTCAGCGGCTCTAAGTCCATTCGGACACTCAGCGGCAGGACCGTTGGGGTGGAGGAGCGCCTCAATTCTTCGGCATCGCGCCGGTGAAGAGGTCGCCCCTCAAAAGCCCCATGGCTAGGAGCCTTTTGCCAAGGCTCCGGGGGGTCGTGCGACCCATCGCACCCCCTCCTACACGCTGGTGCACAGATTACATCCTTGGGAGGTCCAGGAGATGCATCTGCCTGCGTGTCACCATTAACCGGAAGTCCCTTTGCTTCCGAGATCTGATGAGATCGGGCTAGCCTGGGCAGTAAAACAGCTAGATACGAGTCCAGGTTGACCTTAGAGACCAACAAGATTTTTGGGTAGAAGCTTTTGAGAGTCAAAGCTCCCTTCATCACATACCTGATGAAGGAAGCTTTGACTCTTGAAAGCTTATTCCTAAATAATCTTGTTGGTCTCTAAAGTTCTACTGGATTCATATCTAGTGTTCAAGTATTTAAAGTGTGTCATGTACATCATTGTCTCTGTAATCCACATGACAGCCTGGAAACCAGACCCATATTATAATCCTCCTGTTGAAGATGGGGGGAGAAGTCAGATGCTGCGAGAACACTGGCTTGCTGAACTCCTGCCCTGAGTTCAGGGCAGGAGGATTTCCTGCTTCTATGCTCAGCATTAGCATTTAAGCTTACTGCTTAAATCAAGAATGCCAACAATAACAAAAGCAATTGGAACACAAAGGACTTTGCCAATTTTAATGTCAGCTGTCCCCTCCCCTCCCCAAGCTGGAGCATGGAAATGGCCCAGGAAGAAGCCAAGCAGAACATGCTGACAGGCCACCGTGTTCAGTCTCATCCAGTAGGGTTGCCGACCTCCAGGTGGGACCTGGAGATCTCCCAGAATTACAACTGCTATCCAGACTACAGGGATCCGGTCCCCTGGAGAAACTGGTGGCTTTGAAGGGTGGACTCTGTTTCATTATGTCCCTGCCGAGGTGCCTCTCATCCCCAAACCCCACCTTCCCCAGGTAGAGGAGGCTCCACCACTAAACCTCTAGGAATTCCCCAATCCGGAGTTGGCAACTCTACTGGCCAGTCAACAGCGACAACAGGCTTCAACTGGCTTATTTGCTCTTTCCCCAGGCAGTCCAGGTGGCACCTGGAGATCTCCCACTATTATTATGATCCCCAGAAACCTAGCTCAGTTCCCCTGGAGAAAATGGCTGCTTTGGAGGGTGGACTCTATGGCATTATACCCTGCTGAGGCCCCTCCCCTTCCCAAACCTCGCCCTCCCCAAGCTCCACCCCCCAAATCTCCAGGTATTTCCCAGCCCAGAGCAACCCTAGTGGGCAAGCCTTGGCCCATCATCTCTGACAGGGGCCAGGGCCAGGCAAAGCAGCTGTTGCCCAGCTGCCTGTGGGGTTTGTCTGTGTTTTCTCCTCACCACCCAAAGCCCCCCAGGGCAGCAGTCCACCAGGAATTTCCCCTGTCAGAAGGCCAGTCCGTCCCTAACCACCACAATACAAAACTCAGGCCCCAGGCCTGAGACGGAAGACTGAATTCACTGTTGTTCAAAGAGCAGTCCTGGGTGTGGCTGTGGGCGAAAGTGGTTCAGGCCTTATCTCTTTGCTCTGTACAACTCCGGGCAGAGCCTGAGCCACGGGTGCCAACTGGCAAGGGACCCCAGCGCAACACCTCCCCAGCGAGGGCTGCCAGAGCACAGCTGTGCTTCAGCCACACTCCTCCACTGTGCTTCCTGCCTCTGGCCTCTTCGGGAGCCAAGCCCAATGAGCTTCACACCAGGCCGGCTGACAGTTTCTCTCTGCCAAGGGAACGCAGCCAGGAGGCGGCTGGGGCCAAGTCGGGGGAGTGATCCTGGCCCGGGACCTCTGGAAACTTGCACTGAACTAAGGGATCCAACCAATTTCCCACTGCCACAGGATCTTTCATCACTCCGCATCACACCACCTCCCACCCACTCTTGCAGTGCTGGGGTCTGAGCAGCCCCTCCACACAGAGGGCTGGGCGGGTGCGAGACTCCCGAGAAGTGCTGTCCATAATCAAGCCACGCTTAATTCTTTGTGAAGGAAATAAAATGTTTCATTTCTTCCCTCCTTCTCCCTGCCCTACAGAAGATTAGCCTTTGCTACCTCAGGACCCAAACAGTCATGACAAATGCAGATTTTAGAGGGCTGCGTCTTTCTTTTCTTTCTAAACCCCACTCATGCAAGCTTGGAAAACTGGGTTTCATTCCCTCTTTCCTTCCTGATCAAAGGGGCAGCTGCCTGCAGGCACCATTTCCATTTATTTTCTGCAGGATCCAGAGTGAGGGACCTTGGTCATATCTGTTTCAGCCCTTTGTTATTAGGGACCTACCAAGAATGAGCATTTGTGTGGGGCCTATCCATTACATTTTCCTTACACCCTCCCTTGGTCCGTCATGAGGACTTTCAGTCAGACACACATTGGGGCTTAAGATGTTTTCCCCATGCCGTTTTGCCAACTCAAAATAGCCCTGGGGAGCCACCATTTGCCCAGTTTGGGAAACCTACATATTTCTAGGATTGTCAGCCAGCTGCTGGCACCCCAGGGGGGGGCATGGGCATGGCGGGTGCTGTCAGAGCAAGAGCATGCTGGCACTTCTGGGGTGAAGTTGGAAGTGATGTCATTGCATCACTGTAACACTCTAGGATAAAACCGTAGAGTTTCTGGTGAATCCTACCGTGTTGCCATGCTGCAATGATGTCACTTCCAGGTTTGCTCTGGAAGTGACACTGTGATGTCATGTTATCTCTCGGATGACGATTCTCCTCCACTGTCCTAGCAGGGGGATCAGGGGCTGTTGCCGGAAGGTCACCTGCTATAGCAGGAGACCTGGCAGCCCTACATGTAGCCTGTCCGAATTTAGCCAGTGGGCAAATAGCATCTCCCTGGGGCCATTTCAGGTCATGAAAGACATTTAAGTCCACCCACCGTAGCCCTAATGCTTGCAGTGCCAGGGTCTGTAAAGCCCCATCCACACTAAGAAGTCTGTGGGTTTTACTGTTGCTGCTGCTGCTGCTGTTCCTACTGGAAGAAGAAGAAGAAGAAGAAGAAGAAGAAGAAGAAGAAGAAGAAGAAGAAGAAGAAGAAGAAGAAGAAGAAGAAGAAGAAGAAGAAGAAGAAGAAGAAGAAGAATATATTCTAATAGTGAATGTGGCAAATCTCTGGATACTTAAATCCAGTGACTGGAGCTCTAAACGGGCAAGACAGATCTTTCTACAAACCTGAAAAGGGGTCCAGGTTTGCAGACAAACATGAAACCTAAAAATATATATATATATTAGGAAACTTTAAAAATCTGGAAATGAAAAAAGGAGCACCTGTAGCTTTAAAAAGATTCCCTCAGTGGCTGTTGCTAGGCAACCACAGTATTCCAGGCTGGGTATCTGTGAGTAAGAAGGCAGGGGAGGGGGGAGGGCCCTTTTGGCCAGTCCTATTTTGGCCTGTGAGGGAGGATTCCTTGGGGCCAGGCCTAACTTGGGGGACAGGTCCAGGTTGGGAAATTCCTGGAGATTTTGTGGTGAAGTCTGAGGAGTGCAGGGTTTGGTGTGGGGAGAGGCCTTAGCATCATATAATGCCACAGAGTCTACCCTCCAGAGCAGCCAATTTCTCCAGGGGGACCAGGACAGATCTCTGTTGTCTGGAATTCAGCTGGAATTCTGGGGGATCTCCAGGTCCTACCTGGAGGCTGACAACTCAAGGCCTCAGAGTGACTTGATCCCACCTGACTTGCATGACTCAACTTGGCCTGGCTGCTTGCTATTGTTCAATAGCAACCACCCTATGGAATAGGGTTGCTAGGTGCACTTACCTGGCCAGCGGGGGCTCCTGGCCCATTCCTGGGAGACCGGAAGTGGTTTCGGGCCACTTCCAGTAAAACCAGAAGTGCACGCCCCAATGTGCTGCCGTCACCCAGAAGTGATGTAGGCACGTCAGGGACATCTGGGGATGATGCTCTGGTATTTGGGCAAACTCAATGGCCAAATTTACCATAGGGTTTGCCCAAATACCAGAGCCTGAAAAATGTCATTTGGGGGTGGGATATCCCCCCCGCCAGCCAGCTGGCTGGCCGGCCGCAGGAAAGCACCCCCAAAAAGTGGGGGTTCCCACACCCCAGCCAGGGGTGGCGGAACCCTCCTATGAAAGCCAGTGTGGTTTAGCAGTTAGAGCTTCGGAGTGAGGTTTGGGGAACCCAGGTCCAAATCTTTATCTTGCTGTGGAAGCTGACTGGGTGGTTGTGGACCAGTCACATACTTTCAACCTAACCTGCCTCAAAAGGTGTTGTGCAGATTAAAAGGTGGAAAGAAGAAGCTGCTTTGGTCTCCACTGTGGAGAAAGACTAGTTTTCTGAGGAAGAGGATGCAGGGAGGGAAGTGATGGAAAGTTGAAGACAGAGGGGCAGATAAAGGTAGGTTGGCTGTTGCGTGGGAAGGAGAGAGGGTTGACAGCTCCAGGGTTGGGAAATTCCTAGAGATTTGAGGGGAGAAGCCTGGGGAAGGCGGGGTTTGGGGGGTAGAGGTACCTCAGAAAGGTATAATGCCATCAACTCCACCCTCCAAAACAGCTCTTTCCTCCAATGGAACTGGCATTCCAGCTGCCAGGTGAGGGCTGGAGGTCACCCAGAAATACAACTGATCCCCAAATGACAGAAAATGGCTGCTTTGGAGCATGGACTCTATGGCATTATACCCTGCTAAGATCGCTTTCCTCCCCAAACCTCACCCTCCAAGGCTCCACCTCCAAATCTCCAGGAATTTCCCAACCTTGAGCTTGCAACCCAAAGGGGGAAACTGTTCTCTGCATTTGGGAGATCCGTTGTGATTCCTAGAAAGCCACTGCCACAATTGCCGCTGTGAGGGGAGAAGAGATGGGTGGCTGGGAGTCCCACCATCACTGCCACTGTTGGGGGGGGGGGATGAATCAAGTGTTAGAACAATTTCTGAGATGCTTTATAAATCACCAGCAGAATGACTGAGTAGACCTGCTTCCTTTTGCAGAGTACAGCTATAATAATTCTGTGCACAGCTCTATTGGCATGTCTCCCTTTAAGGCAGCACATGGATATGAGGGGGGACCCCTCCCCACTATGAACTCAGTGGATCTGACTGTGAATGTAGTCAACCCCACCCTTGGCAAACACATCAGGATGTGGGCTTTGATTGACTCTGGGTGCACCTGGGACTGGGAGCTAAGGTGCACAAATTGGCGGAGCCCCTAGTATTCTCCCAGATGGATGGGATGCCAATGAAGGGAGAACCATGCAAGTACTGCACGATCCACTTGCCAGTGGGGGTTGGCTCCCATTGGGAACTGAGTCCCTTTGTTTTCAACCCTTCTGCCAAATTCCCGATGGTTCTGGGAATCCCTGGCTCAGACCATGATCCTTACATGCAGTGGAGTGTGGGGGCCCTGTGGTTTCTGGACCCCCACTGCAAGGAGCAGAACCGGAATCCAAAATGGGGGGCACCACGTCTGGAGCCCAAGTGGGTATGCCTGGCCCAAGAGGAGTTGAACCTCATCCCCCCCGGAATATAGAGACTTAGCCAAGGTGTTTGGGAAGGGGGAGGCAGACGAACTTCCCCCTCACCACAAAACTAATTATCCTATCAGAATTTTACCTGGCCACAAAATGCCAAAGGGAAAGCTTTACTCCATGAGCCCGGCTGAGAAAGACTTGCGGAAGTTCATTGATAAAAAACCTGGCCAGGGGCTTCATCTGGCTGGTGGCCTCGCCTTTTGCTGCTCCGGTTCTGTTCCAGAAAAAGGAAGATGGGGGGTTGAGACTGTGTATGGACTACTGGGGATTGAATGCTGTGTCCGTATCCAGCGCCTACCCCCTACCCCTGATAAAAGACTTGTTGGCAGAGGCCACCCAGAGCCACATCTTTACCAAGTTGGATTTAAGGGATTTAAGGGATGCTTCCTTTCTTCGGGGCATCAGAGAGGGTGATGAGCATAAGACTCCCTTTAATACCCCGCTAGGCCAGTTTGAATACCTGGTGATGCCATTCGGGCTCACGGGGGGCTCCAGGGTGTTCATGAACCTAATCAATGAGGTGTTACACAAATATTTGTTCAAATGAGTTCTTGTTTATCTGGATGATATCTTGATCTATTCAAAAGATAAGGAGTCATACGTGCAACTCATTAGAGACGTGTTGAAAGCCCTCTATAAGAACCACATATTTGCAAAGCTAAGTGTGAATTTAATAAGAAAGAGCTGGACTTCCTGGGCTATTGAATTTCCGGGAGGGGTCTGGGCATGGACCCCCACAAAATTCAGGATGTACTGGGGTGGGAACCCCCTCAGACAAGGAGGCAATTGCAATCATTCCATGGGTTCGTCAATTTGTATCGTCCATTCATCCCCAATTTCGCCAGGGTGGTCCTACCCCTTACTGACTTATTGAAAACTAAAGGGAAGGGGCCGGAGAGCCACAAGCCCGGCTACCAGCTGCTATGGACTCTGGAGTGCCAACAGGCTTTTGATAGACTGAAGGCTCTGTTCACCTCTGAGCCGATCCTACAGCACCTGGATGAAACTAAGCCCTTCATGGTGCAAGTGGATGCCTCTGATGTGGCAGTGGGGGGGCGATCCTGCAAAGGGGTGATGATGGGAATCTGCATCCCCTCCCATATGTGTCCAGAAAGTTTTCTGAGTTGGGGAGGAATTAGGTGGTTTGGGATAAAGAAGCGGTGGCCATTAAATTGGCTCTAACTACCTGGAGACATTGGCTGGAGGGGGCTTGGGTGCCGTTTGAAGTGTGGACTGATCATAAGAATTTGGAGGTGTTGCAAACCCCTAGGTGCCTGAATGCTAAACAGTTGCGGTGGGTGAATTTTTTTCCCAAGTTCCAATTTACCGTTAAGCACCTCCCAGGGAAGTCCAATTTCCTTGCTGATGCACTCTTGTGCCTGCCCCAGCATGCCAGCCAGCAAGAGGAAGTGATTGACTCAATGTTCACCCCTGCCCAGTGGGGGGGGGCGGTGCTCATGCACAGTTAAGCCAAAACCGAGGAGCCTCCTAGTGTTGAGTCCTGTGTGGAACAGTTCAAAGCTGCTTTCAATGATAGTGATAAGGAGGAGGTGGAGAAAGAGGGAAACCCCACTCGGCGGGAAATGGATGCTGGTACCGGCAACAGAAACTTTTTGTGCCAAGGGCTTTGCAGGGGGATATCTTGCAAATGGGGCATGACAGCAAGCTGGCTGGACATTTCGCATACCTGAAAAACCCTATACCTCATACAGAGACAATTTTGGTGGCCGTGTATGTGGACTGATATCTCTCAAGTCTCAATCCGTGTCTTTGTGCCAAGTCTGTTTAATGGGGAAGCGCAGGACTGTGAAAACCCCGGGACTATTGCAGCCTCTAGAGACCCCTGAGAGGCCATGGGCTGTCATTTCCATGGATTTTTACTTTACTTTACTTTACTTTACAATTTGATTTACATACCACCCTTGACCCCTAGGGGGTCTCAGAGCGGTTTACAGATATTCTACTTATGTAGTTGTCATCCTAACCTAGGGCCACAAATTCGAAGTGGGAGGGGCTGCCTACCGACACCCAAGTGGCGCGTTCTCTCCTCTTTTGCTGATCTCAATAACCAAATTTTATAACAGACTTACCAACCCAGCAAGGGGAAGACTGTGATCTGGGTCCCTCAACATGGAGACCGTGTCCAGCAGCTCCCCCTCCCCTGAACATGGATGGGGAATTCCACCAGGAGGTGGAAGAAGTCTTAGACTCTAAAATCAAATGGGGCCACCTATACTGCTTTATTAAATGGCGGGAGTTTGACCCAAGTCATAATGAATGGGTAAGAAGTGATAGAGCCCCCTGGCTGGTTCCTGCCTTCCATAATCGTTTTCCTCAGAAGCTGGGAGGGTGAGGGGTCTTGGGGGGGGGGCAGAAGGTCAATCTCAGGGCCTCATTTGCCATGGGATCTTGTGTTCTGTCTTCATTTTCCTGCACCTTTCTGTATTTGGGATGTGGGGGGGAGTTGTGTGAGTGTGTGTACTTACTTAGCTTCATTGCTTGGTAAATGTTTTTCTAAGGATGCCTCCCATGTGATAGGAAGAGACTAAATGACATTGATGTCTGTCTGTGCTCACTAGCCTATTTTAGATAAGGGTTGTAGGTTCATAGGTGTGGGGGGGAATGTGAACATGCACTCATTTTGGCGGGCTGAATGGATTGTGTGATTGGCCGAGCTTTGGGGGGAGCTGTTTGAATGGGGTATAACTCTCTTGTTTTGGCAGTTCTGACGCAAGAATGTCTTAGCCTGCAGCATCTTTATATCTTAATAACCCAATCACTGAAAAGAGAGTGTTGTTGAGACTGAAGTTTGCACAAGAGTCTGACAGCTTCAATGCTTTAGAAAACCAGGGGTTTCCCCACTTCCCCATGAGATCGTGCTGCATTTGTGCACCTCTTGGGTTCTCCCTAGCTTTCCTCCAATCTTTCCCAAACCTGGTTTGCTGCAAAGTTTTCGAAATGAACACAGAAAAGCATCCATTTTCTCCAGGGGAAATTATCTCTCTAGTCTGGAGATGACCTGTAATTCTGGAGGATCACCAGGTCCCACCTGGAGGCTGGCACCCCTACGTTTTTGTGTTTTTTCTCGGTGGGCAACTGAATATCATTATAACATCATAACTGCCTGTGTTTCAGGTTCTCTGAATTCTCACCTTTCATTTCTAAAAAGTCTCTACCCCTCTTTCATTGGAGGGAAAGTCATACCTCTGCAACAAAAGACTTGTTTTTGAATAGCGAAAGCTAGGATTTCACAGAACCTGTTATACATGCTGCTGCTGTTATAGAACAGGGCTGCCACCTCCAGGCTGGGGAACTTTGTAGAGATTTTGGGTGGAGCCTGGGGAGGGTGGAGTTTGGGGAGGGGAGAGACCTCCGCAGGTTAGAATGCTATAGAGTCCACCCTCCAAAGCAACCATTTCCTCCAGAGGAACTGATCCCTGTTTTCGGTATTCAGATGGAATTCTGGGAGATGTCCAGGCCACCTGGAGGTTGTGGCGATGCACAGTATTCAATTACTGTTTTTGTTTTTGCCACTGCACTGTATAATCCCCACGTGGAAAACTCCCAGAACAGTCCACATTTGGGTTTTATCCATGAGAAAAGTGGGAAAGACACATTTTACATATTGGTCTTTCCATTAAAAAAATCATCAAGAGTACCTTGTACTTTTAAAGTAAACAGCAAGTCATGTACCCTGTTCCTGTGTAATGGCTGAGTTAGGCCTGGCTGGAGGGGGGGGGGAATGAAAATCTGTGTTCCTGATGGCTCTTGACAGCTCCGTCTCTCCAGTTTCTTTTTATCCCACTGTTGCTCCTGTGAGCTCATCGTATGCAATTACATGCTTCTCTCTGCCCCATTTCATCTTCCCAGCAACCCTACAAATAAGGGTCAAACTAGACGTTACAGCATCTGTAGGTCTAAGGGCTGAGAGGCATCCCTCTATCGTTCCCAGTGATTCCTAGAGCTACCTGTTGTCATTTCCTGGTTGTACCCAGAAATAGGGTAGTGATGTTGGAGCCATCACAAGCCCCCCCCATGTCCCCACCCCAACCTTTCCACTGATTGCCAGGCTCAACATGGATGCTAACACCATTTTGGAAAAGAATTCAGCTGTTTATAAATGCCATGGCAGCAGGAGATCTCGTTTCCCTTGACGACCCGTTTGAGTGCTGAAACTCTGCACTTGAAAAGGCTCACAGAGTGGGGGACAAGACTACACAGATCGGGTCCTCGCAGCACTTTTAAATGGCCAAATTCTTCTCTAAACTTGTGTCAGCATCCACAGGTCCAGGCCTGTAGACACAGTGGGGCATTGGGGGGAGCTGCCCCCTTAATTAAAAGCCCCGCTCCACAAATAGCCATGCCAGAAACCTTCTTTTTGAGGAAAGACACACACACCCCTCCGCTGCCTGCTGCTGGCGGCAGCCAGGGTGGACCCGTGGACAGGTAACACTTAGTTTGGCTCCTGCCAACCTAGCAGTTCGAAAGCAAGCAATTGCAAGTAGATAAATAGGTACCACTTCGGTGGGAAGGTAACAGTGTTCCGTGCACCTTGACATCTAGTCATGTCAGCCACATGACCACGGAAATGTCTTCGGACAGCGCTGGCTCTTCGGCTTTGAAACGGAGATGAGCACCGCAACCCTAGAGTCGGATTCGACTGGCTTTCGAGTAAGGGAACCTTTACCTTTAAATGAGGCTGAGAGAGAATTCTAGGGTCACTCCCCAAACTTCATGGCTGACAGGATTATTATTATTATTACTATTATTTACAAAATATATGATGTGCTTTTCAGGGTCTGGGATTAGAGCTACTTTCCAGCCCAATCTTGCACTCAGATTTAACATTCCATTTTATTGGGGGAGAATTTTTTGCAGGTGAACACTGCTGCACAGTAAAAGCTCCATAGCAAAGAGGGGTCCTTACAAGCACCGATCTTCCCCTAAAGTCACCAGAGAGAAGATGCAAGCCAGTATCACTGTGCTCAGAATACAGCATATAATTACAGCAAGTGCCTGTCCATTCCTCTACCATGGTGTCATTGACAGCAGTAGAGAGCAGCCCGAATGCTTTGTTTCAGCTCCAGGACAAACAGAAATGGCATGAAATACATTAGGGAAACCAACAGCTCCCTCCTCTCTACATTCCTGGATTATTACATGATGTGTAAGGACGGGGACAGAACGGGAGTGGGTGGGATACTTTACCAAGCTTAGTTGGTAATTGGTTTATGTCTTGAGGGCAAAGTGCTGATAAACCACTTTCAAGACTAGCAAGAGATGCTATCCCAACCCAAGGAATGGATCCTATGCACAGCCCTTATTCAGTTGTCTCCCGTACCCTGCAGCACTGAATTCCAGAGGGTGATTACATGCCATTTGGAGACTAATACCTGAAATGCTTAATAACTCTCTGTTTGAGCACATCTTCCCCCAGCCCTCTCAGACAGTACGTTAAGTGAACAAATGTCCCCTTTTCTTTCAGAGTTCCAGACCGTGCAGAAAAGGTGGTTTTCTTCTACCCACAACGTAATTTGCTCCACTTCTGGCTATGCCTTTGACCAAACAAAACCTACTTGTCTGATTCCTAGGGTTTTGTTTCTGCTAACTTAATTTTTAATTTATTTATAACTTGGCATTAAAAAAAAACTGCTGCCAAAGCAGAGTTCTTTACATTTAAACCATTGTGTTTCAGTGTTGTTATTACTGTTAGCCTTTTCTCTCTTTTTTGAATCCAGGCTTTTAATTAATCTTTAATCTTTTAACATGGCTTTTCCTAGTCTCTGGCCTGAGAATGGTTTTTATGAGACTCATTTGACATTTTAAGCTGTTTTTTTAAAAAAATGTTTAATGTAGGATTTTTAAATCTATGTATCTATTTCTCAAGTGTGCCCCCTATCTGCAGATATCTAAATCCATAGATTGGGGCCACACTTCCACTAAACAGATTTTTCTGCAAACTGGGGTGACCCCCTTTGTTTAAAGAAAAATCTGAAGTCCACAAAAAATTGTATGGGGAAGTTTAAATCCCTCCCCTAAAGAAAAACAGCGTTCTCTGAGCATGTGTAACGAGCACTGCTTGCTACCTACTTTCTGCGTGGCAAAGCATCCCCAGGGCTATGACCGGCCTAGCAGAGGCAGAAGCAAAGCAGCCTGGGGGTGTGCCGGGCACAGAAGCGGCTGGAGGAGAGACTGGGTGCCCCACTGGCCCAGGTGTCAGCGAAGAAGCAGCCCATGACAGCACTGGGCCTGGCATCAGCAGCCACACAGCCGAGAGCCGCTCTGGGCTTCACACTGATGGCCATGCAGCCCAGAAGACGCACGGGGTCCTGCGTTGGCAGCCATGCAGCCCAGGAGCCCCACTGGGCCCTGCATTGGCTGTTGCACAGCTTGGGAGTCCTGCTGAGCCTGGCAGCTGTAGCACAACCCAGGAGTTGTGGTGGACCCATTGCCAGCAGCAGTACAGCCCCTGCAAGAAAGTGGGGGGAGGGAATTTCCTCCCCATGAGAATCATGGATCCACACTTGTAGTTTACTCATGGTCAGCATTTATGGTGGTGTATTGTTTTATTTATGCTTGTAAAGCACTTGGAGCAGTCTCTCTGGAGAGACGGCATAGACATTTTCTAAGTAAATAAAGAATACTTTTCTACAATGTCTTGAGACTCTTATGGCTACGGTGGCATATAATTAATTTAAGTAGACAAATGAAACAGCCTTTCCACGGGACAATTTGGATAGCTGTAGTGGCAGCCATCCCCCCTTCTGGTGGCAGGACAACCCAAAAACTCTTCTTCCCAAACTCGATCAGGTACAACATTGGGGCCATTTTTTGTCAAATTGGTCTTCTCTTCCTGGAAACCATGACAATTCTCCAACTCTACAGCAGCTTCATTGCCCCTCAGTGATATCACCCAGTTCCATTTTCTGGATGATGGTGGTGGTGATTAGGGATAGGCATGAACTGCGTTTTTGAGGTCCAGTTTGTGGTTCGTGGCCGAACCATAAACCGAACCATATACTGATAGGCCAGTTCGCAAACCGAACCAGTCCATATTGGTTTGTGAGCCATTTAAAGTTTAATCCCCTGCTTTCTGCTCCCCGTTATGGTTCCGAGCCATTTCACTGCCAGCTTTCTGCTTACCATGGCTTTTGGCGGTGAGGAAAAAGCAGGGGGTGAAATACCTCCCAGCCAGGTGTGCAGAAAAATCTGAGATGTTTTAAAAAATACACAGGGGGGTTAAATCCTCCGAAAAATAAAGGAGCATTATCTCTTTCCTTACTTGTTTGGTAGAGCTTGGGAGCTGCAGCAGGCCATTCGGGAGCTGCTCTGAGCACCGCTGTGGCAGCAGATTCTAGGAACTGCTTTGGGCCTTGCTGCAGTGGCAGTGGACACTGGGGAATGCTCCAGGCCCTGCTGCTGCCAAAGTGGATGCTGGGAGTTGTTCAGGACCCTGCTGCAGTGATGGCGGCTGCTAGGAGCTGGTCCACGCCCTGCCACAGTGCATGTTGGGAGTCACTTCAGGCCCCGTGGCAGCTGCAGCAGCAGATGCTGGGAGCCAATCCAGGCTCAGCAGCAGCAGGCACTGGGAGCACCTCCGGTCTCAGAGTGGCTCCCAGACACTGCCACCACCAGGCTTCAAGGCGAGTGGTTGAGCTGGATTCACAAAGGGGGGAGAGATGAGATTCCCCACCGCGACTTTCACGGGCCCCCACTTGTGTCCTCTAATTTTCATATCTCTTAGAAGCTTCATTGTTCTCACACTCTTCAGCAGCAATCCACACTCATAACACTTCAGATTTCTGACTCCAAGATTGCTAGGCAGACAACCTTTTCTTTGGGGGGCATTGGACTTTATGTGCATGTTTTAAATAAATACCCTGTGTTTTAGCAACACTTAGCGCTAAGTGTATAAACTGCTCTGAGGTTTACCCCATTGGAACCAGAAGCAACTTAATTCATAATTCAGACATCAGCTCAGCTCTGCTCCACAAACCTATAGCTGCCCACGAGACACCCACTAATTCCAATAGCTGTAACTTAACCTCAGAGTGGTTTCTAGATTTACTATACAAACATAGGTTTTTAAGGAGGAATGTGCCCGCCTTGTCGAGGCAGCCTATCATTTTCAGAAATGGGTTTTTGGAAGATGCTCTGCAGAGATCATTCTAAATTCTGGCAACCATGTTTAATGTGCATGCCTAATCAGCTCTTTAGTGTATTAGAAGAGTGATTCAGCCAGCATATATTCAGAGGTGGGGAGTTTTTTAAAAGAAAAAAAGTTCATCCCAATAGATCTCTGTATTAAGTAAAAGAATGGTCCCTTTTTAAAATACTTATGGTGTTGAATACTCAGTGGGCAATTAGAGACTTCACAATAAGTGGGCTCAGTAAAGTTCAGACATAATGTGAATCTATGGTTTGTTCATCTGAACTACATAGGATTGCCATCCCCAGGTCTGGAAGTACCTGGAGATCTGAGGGTGGAGCGTTTTCCGGTCTATGGCGGCGCGCTGAGCAGTCGCACCTCCCGGACCTCCTGGGGGTGAAGCTGCGCTCTGGCCGAAGGAGGGGGTGACCAGGATCATCACCCCCCCAGAGACCCGGCTGAAGGGGCTCTGGCCATGGGACTTTCGAGGGGTTGCCTCTTCGCCGGCACAATGCCGGGGAATTGAGGCGCCTCTCCATCCTGAAGGTTCTTCGTGCTATGAGACCGAATGGAATCAAGCAACGCTGACTGGGGCAAACGCAGGTGGTCGAGCGAAAGAAACAGAGCTTAAACGAGGTCTGAGGACCAACTAAGAACGTGAGTTCAATCTAAGTGCTTAAATAAAAGGAAAAGAAAGCTCCCCAAACCCCCCCACGGAACAAAAAGTGAGGCGAGCAGGGGAGGGACGCCTCTCAAACACACGTACTTAAAAGCGAATTGGAGGGGGGGAGTGGAATAAAAGCGAATAAAACTGTTAAGAAAGACTTACCAAGGCGAGTTCAAGCATACAAGCACATATTCAGAGACTTTTAAAATATCAGTTAAAGTAAACAATCCACAAAGATGGCGGGGAAAAGGACGGAGAAAGAGAAACTTTTAAAAGCGAAAGGGACTGAGAGCCCAAGACCGGAAGCAACCAGCGAGCTGGCAAAGACATTGGCGGAATCCATGCGCCCTCTGCTGGACCAGATGAATAATCTCAAGCAGCAATTGTCAATAATGAATCAATGTATCACCACCCAGCAAAATCAGTTGAGTGAGACACTTAAAATGATGTATCAAACAGCTGAGAAGGTGAAAGAAGTGGATGCCACTGCACAAAAGGTGAAGAAGAAAGTACAAAAGCTGGAAAAGAAGCAAATCTCCACGGAAGATCAGCTGTTACAACTACAAATGGAAAAAGCTAATTTGATTCTTTGCTTTCAGGGCCTTCCAGAGATTAAAGGAGAGAATCTGAAGGAGAAGGTGAGTGAATTATTGGTCCCAATGACAGAGATGAAGGCAGAATCTTTGCTGAGCGATATGGATGTGGCCTACAGGTCATATTCAGGATATATAAAGAAAAACAATCTGCCTGGGGAAATAGTGATAAGATTCTCGAAGAGATGTGTTAGGGATGCAATCTTGAAAGCGGCATCTGGAGCTCCTTTGAAAGTTGGGGAGAATGTCATCAGAATCCTAAAAGACATTCCATTTGAAATAAGACAAAGGAGAAAGAAGTACAAAGATTTAATTATTTTCCTCCAGACAAATGCAATTGGATACAGATGGCTAACTCCAGAAGATGTGATCTTCAAAATCAAGGATAAAAAGGAAAAGATTGACTCTGTTCAGAAAGCACGGAAATTTTTGAGAGTCGAGATGGGAGAGCCAGAGGAGGAAGAAAAAGAAGGGATGGACAGTAAGTCCAGCGGCGAGCTGGACTTGGGGTCTTCCAGAGAGGACTCTCTATCAGAGAAAGGGGCAGCTGCCCCTAAAAGTCCTTATAAACTGCGGAAGAGAATGGGCAAGGGGAAATGAAGGCTCAAGGAGTCTGAATTGTGCCTTTGAAAAAACATTTTTTTCTTTGATACTAGATGCTTAGGGGTCTTTCGGGTTAACAGTGATAGTTAAGATAAGAAAAAGATAATACTATAGTTGAATCAGTTCATAATGGGATTAGCGTGATTGAGAGATAACGTGTGCCAAGCTAACTAGATGATCTCTTCTCTTGGGTTTTTAGATAGTAGTGGATATCTGTTCTTTATCCCTTAATGTAGTCCCCTTCCCTATTTCTGTTGTAGTTTGTAGTCTTTATAAAAATGCAATTAAAAAATCCCCTTGGGGGGCCCAAAAAAAAAAAAGAGATTTGAGGGTGGAGCCTGGGAGAGCGGGGGTTCGGGAGGGGATTTGGTAGGGTATAAGGCCATGCAGTCCACCTTACAAAGCAGCCGTTTTCTCCAGGAGAACGGGAATAAATGTTTTCAATAAATAGTAGTGTGGAGATCAGCTGTCATTCCAGCAAATGTCCAGGGCCCCACCTGGAGGCTGGGAAACCAGCATTCAATACATAGGTGATGGTTCACACCCTGATTTGCCTAGACCAAAAGCTGTTTTTGTGGCCTTCATTCAGTAGGCAGGGAGAGCAAGGGAACAGGCCAGGATTATGTCTGAGTTTACACATCATATGAAACTATAGTTAGGACGAACTGTGATTAACAAACCAACTTCAAACCATGGTTTCAAAGCCTGGTCTGGCTAACCCTAACTAACCGCAGTTAGTGGAGTATCCCGCATTCAGATGATCACGCTGCCCAATCAGCTTCCTTCCTGGGGCTGGGTTTCTACAGAGTCGCTGAGGCCCAATTTATGGCCCCGCCCTCAGCAATCCTTAATGGATGCTGCAGTTGTATGAGATAGCATCACAGGGAAACATCACCTTCAGTGAATGAAGCGGTGTCTGTTCCAATTTGTGAAGTGATCATTGGTGTTCTCTAGGGTTGCCAGCTCCAGGTTGGTAAACACTTGGAAATTTGGGGGTGGAGCCTGGGGATAGCGGGGTGTAGGGAGGAGAGGGACTTCAGTGGGGGATAATGCCATAAAGCCGCCTTCCAAAGTGGCTGTTTTCTCCAGGTCATCTGGTCTATGTCGCCTGGAGATCAGTTGTAATCAGTGTTCCCTCTAAGCTGAGTTAGTGTGAGCTAGCTCACAGTTTTTAGCCTCTGGCTCACACATTTTTGTCTTAGCTCAGGAAGGAGGGCTCTAGAGCACTGGTTCCCAAAGTGGGCAATACTGCCACCTAAGGGGCACTGGAACGATCCAAGTGGGTGGTAGGAGCCTTGGGTGCAAATTTGTCACTGTGTCTTTTTGTCCACTTTTTGAAGTTAGATTTCCAGGGGGGTGCTGAGTAATTTTTTTTCTGAAAAGGGGTCGGTAGGCCAAATACGTTTGGGAACCTCTGCTCTAGACCAAACTAATTTATGCAGTATCCAAATTGCTGGCTCACAACTTTAATGCCAGTAGCTCACAAAGTAGAATTTTTGCTCACAGGACCCCACAGTTTAGAGGGAGCATTGGTTGTATCCCAGGAGATCTCCAGCCGTCACCTGGAGGCTGGCAACCCTAGTGTTCTCCCAATGTCTTTTTAAAAACTGAGCACATAATTATAAGTACTGCCTTGATATCTAAGCCAGATTCTGTGTTCATACTAGAAACAGGCAAACTGAAATGTTCCACATGTTCTGAGCAGGAAGGAGAGCTGTAAAAGTCTGTCGGTCTGCTCAGATCCCAGTTCTTGGGGTTTGATCTTCAGTGATAGTTTTCCAGCCTCACTCAGCACCTCTTTGTGCCATGGAAGAGCTGGCCGGCTTTACGCACTCCCTTCCCTCAAACTTTCTCTGGTCAGCTTGTCTGCTTCCCATGTGTTGCCTGGCTGCAGGAGCACCATAAATAGCATCCCAACAGGATTTCCAGTTCTGAAGCCACAAGAATGTGCATGCTCGCTCTTGCGTTCTCTCATGGTATGGCTTGGCATCGCACAAACCGCTGGTGTCATCTGGAAAGTTGCAGGCTTGGAACAAATGGTCCCTTCCCCCTTTGCCATGATTTAGAGCTCCCAAAATAGACTGGATGCCACATGATTTCTGTGTACGCCAGGGGAACCCCTCATGCACTCTGGCTGCAGACAGAGCAATGCGAGAGAGAGACTGCGTTTAGGTTATTTTTGGAGAAAGGTGGCCTCTCCAAGTTAAAAACACTAGGGCAAGGAAGGGGAGGAAGGGGAGGAGAAGGAAGAGGATGGGGGCAGGCATTTTCTCAATGTTTCTTACGGTTTTCCATTGCAGGATGCTAACAGGAGCCCACAATGTTAATTCCTCACGTCTTCACAAGCTTCCTCTCTTATCGAGGCTTGGACCTTCCAGACGTTCAGGACTCCTCTCTTCTTCTCTGCCCTATAGCAAATACAGATCTTCTGAAACAGCAACATCCTTGGCTGGATCTGTTTGTTTTTGTCCTGTTCTTCCCCCAAGGAGCCCAAAGTAACACATGCAGTTCTGCCCTCTCCCACGCATCCTCCCAACAATCTTGTGAAGTAGGTCAGGCTGAGAAAAAGTGTCAGTTATTGACAGTCATGGCTGCATGAGGATTTGAACCCAGGTCTTCACTGTCTTAGTCCAATATTCTAAACCAGTAGTACTTGGTCCACAGATCATGGAGAACCACGTTTACAATTCCCATCAGCCAAAACGAGCCACATGACTATTGTATGCTCTGTGTGCCACCCCAAACACACAATAGTACATAACTATTAATATAACCTTTTTAATTATCAGAGTACCTCTGAGCATGTAAAGTTGTCTCTCCCTGCGGCTTGCATGTCAGGATTATGCCACAGAACAGTGTACGTGCTTTCAGCTTCTCTAGAACTCTTCACTGGGCTGGATGTTTAAAAAAAGTTTCTCCTTTATATACAATATCCTTTAATTGTATGAGATTGGCCTTCCTCCATGGCGTAAAATTTCCTTTTTCTAAACCTGGTTTAAACCAGCTTTGGTCTATAAAGGGAGATAGTGGTGAGATCGGTGATACAAGCTGAGACCTTTTATATCCCAGGTAAATAATAAAGCACTTAGAAATGGGTTCTGTTGAATGCCAATCAAACGTTCTGAGGATTTGTTCCAAACCGTGCCTTCAATGGTTTTTGGTTTTGCATACCATTGACTAATGTTTTTTCCAATCAATATCAACCATAGGATTGATTAGACTTGATATCCCTGAGGTGTGCTGCCTCATAGTATAGTTTCAAGTCTGGCATGTCATGGCTGCCTAACATAGATGGTCTTTTAAGTACCTTTGCACTGTTTCTCTATGTCAAGGGTTCCTTTTAGTTTAGAAGGAGCGGTTAGAACTTCCCTCCAAGCTTGCAAGGAATTTTGTTTTACGGGCTACCATTCAACAGTGGCATGCTCCATTGCACCACCTCTTTCTGCCCATGTGCTGACCTAGCCTGATCAGGGGTGGTGTAATGATTTCATGTTTTGCTATGTGTGTTTCTTTAAATGTTTAGTGTGACTGCAGTAATATAAGGAGAGTGATAGAGGGAGATAAGTGAGATGTAATTGGCTGATGAAGGAGAGTGTGGGAGGAGGGGTGTCTCTGAGGAGATTCAGTGTTCATGAAGAATGGAGTGTGGAGAGTTTTTGTGAAAGTGTGTATGACAGAGGAAGCAGTTGGAGTTTAGTTTAGCCTGTGTGGCTATGAGAGAGAAAGTTCATCCTGTGTGGCTGTATGAGCAAGAAAGTTTAGTCTGTGTGGCTATATGAGCAAGAGAGATCAGCTTGTGTGGCTATATATGAACAAGGAAGTTTAGCCTGTGTGGCTATATAGGAACAAGGAAGCTTAGCCTCTGTGGCTATATATGAGAGGGAGACAAGCCTGTCAGAGTTGCGTTTTGGTGTTTGAGAGACTGTGCGTGACACCAAGCTTTGTCAGTTATATTTTCTTTCTTCAACAAAAGTTCAAAAATACCCAGGAACCTATTTTGTTCTTTTATAAATAAATCATTATTTGTTTAAACTTATCCCAGCAATCAGTACAGTCCTTCCTCAGGGCCACATAGTCCTCTGAAGCGCCCAGGCAGAAACAGAAGAAACAGTATCCCCAATAAGCAGGACCTCACGGGTGGCTTTAGTGTTTCTGAGACCCTGGGCAAAAGTCCAGGATGGGGACCCAACCACTGCCAACCCTCACTGGGTTCCCTCCCTGCTGCTCCCCCCCCTCACAGGGCCCAGCAAGGGGTGGCCCTTGCCCTCTGTGAGGCTGATGGGGACTGTTGCCAGAAACCGGCTACCCGAGCCTTGGATGGAGTGGAAACCAGTGGTCCAAATCCTGGATGGGGCAACAGTGGCTGGTGCTGTGGGATTACCAACCTCCAGGTGGTGGCTGAAGATCTCCTGGGGTTACAACTGATCTCCAGGCAACAGAGATCGGTTCACCTGGAGAAAGTGGCTGCTTTGGAAGGTGGACTCTCTAACAGTACACCCCATTGAAGTCCCTCCCCTCGGCAAACCCCGCCCTCCTCAGGGTTCACCCCCCCTCCAAAAAACTCTCTGGGTATTTCCCAACCCTATGTTGCTGTGAGCAGGTGGTCTGCACTCTGGACAGGACAAATGCTTGTGATAGCAGAAGGGACCTGCTCTTTTTTTCCTTTGCCCCCAGCATTGGGGAGGCTGGGGCTGTGGGGAAATCCACCCCCAGCATGAGGCCCAGGGCAGTTGCTCTTGTTGCTTCTTGGCTAAGACTGCCCCAGAACCGCTACACCTTTACAATCTGGATACAGTCATCATGGACAAGCCATGCTCTGTTTGAAAAATAAAACTGAGTTCAATCATGGGCTCACAGTAGCACTGAGATTATTCCAATCTAGAAAGTAATTGCCCACTTTCCTGGAACATGAGGGAAGCACCACACTGGGGAATAGTGCTCAGGAGAGCCGCAGGCGACATGTCAGAGAACCACAGGTGCTTGCGAGCAATGCTCCCGCTAAGCTGTGGAGTACTGTGAGCAAAAAAATTCTACTTTGTGAGCTACTGACATTAACGTTGTGAGCAAGCAACTTGGCTACTGCATGAATTAGTTTGGTCTGGAGCCATCCTTCCTGAGCTGAGACAAAAATCTGTGAGCCGGAGGCTAAAAGAATGTGAGCTAGCTCACACTAACTCAGCTTAGAGGGAACACTGCTTGCAAGCCACTGAGTATCACTGCTCTAAACAGTACATCACATGCAGACCTTGACAAGGCATCTTTAGAAGTCCTGAACGGAATCTCTTGTTTGAGTTGGCTTTTGGTGGATGAGTCCAAGGCATGATTACGTCACAGACATAAATTGATTTACCAGCCGTTCCCTTTCTCCTAGCAGTCAACCACTTTCTCTGGCCCAGCATGTGGCAGAGCACATGGCATGAGAAATAGATACGTTAAACTATTAAAGACTCCCAAGAGCCCAAAATCACCACCCACAGAGGATGTTGCCGGCTGCATCTCTGTGTGAGTCGCTGCTCCCTTTCTTAGGAAAGGGTGTCCTATGGTGCTGATGCATCAGTTACCCTCTCTCAGAGGAGGCTGGTTATTGCATCTGTGAATCATTACTATGAACTTTTAGGAGGCAAGCCCAGATCAGTGAATCATGCAGAAGCAGGGGGCACGTCTCCTTTGCAGCTCTTCTCATCTGGAAAAGAGAAATATTTTCCAGGGGTCAAAGTGAAGCATGGTCTCCATTCTAGTTCAGAAATTTTGGGTGCCCTGCTTTCATCCAGGACAGCCGTGCAGTGAAATTGGTTAGACTGGATCGCGAATCTGAATCAATTTTGCTCCTAAAACAACTTGAAAAGAAGAGTCAGCAGCTGGCACTGTAGATGGGACTGCTAGTTTTTCTCTATTGCTCCCTGAGCTGAGCTTTTGTAATGTATCCATCTCTGACCACGTGCGAGACGAACTCTCCACGCGGTCATGCGAAGGACCCGAGCTTTGCCCTCAGAGACAATGGCCCAAGCGGATCCTAGCCCACGCCAAACTGAGGGCTAGGCTCCTGGCCGAGAGCCCATGGAACTCTCGGCCACTGTACATAGCCTATCACTACTGGGGGGGGGGGGGTGTTGGGTGTGGGATTGTTGCATGAGCCGGGAAAACTTGTCTTGTTCTTACCTGGAATAAAGTATGAGAGCTGAAATCACTAGTTAGTGATTCCCTTCAGCTTCCCTTCAGCTCTGTTTCTGAAGAGGAGGGGCAGAGGAGGAGAAGGTCATATATGTGGGCAAGCCACAGGTTGCTGGGAGGTTTTGGAGCTCACCCCTAGGGTAGCTGGGAACTATGGAAACCACAGCAAGAGAATGCCAGGGCCACGGAAGGGTACTGTTTTGGGGGGCACAGCATGTGCTGTTTTACTAGAAGGCATTGAGCTGTTAAGAAACAGAGCCATTTCAGGGATACCTGCTGAAATCATGCTAGTATGTCAACGGGGGGGGGGGGGGGGGGGGGAAAAGGGCTGGGGGAGCGGGGGGGGCTTTTTAAAATGCAATTTGCTGTCAAGAAAAGACCGGCTGTCTGAACCACAGGCTCCCCCTAGTCTCTGAAGCCCACACGCACATGCAGCACACAGCCAAAAATATTGCTTCCTCCCCCCCACCCCACCAAGCAGAGAAGGTGAAGTTTGGCTCTAACATGAAGCCGCTGGAGGTTTTACCATACAAGAAGTTTTTCCATTCAGTGCATTGGCCACAAAGGCAGCTGTGGGCACTAGCAAGTAAACTCGTTGCAGACAAATGTTTCAAAAACTGCAAGAAGAAGAGCACATAATCAGAAGTCAAGATGTGTGGGATGTGCTTGATAAAAATGGAGCCAGAGGGGATGCTGTGTGTGTTTGAGAGAGAGTGCATGTGTGCGCGTCCTTTTTACCGATAGTCATACAGGATAGTTGATCAATGCAAATGATTAATAGACTGGGCCAAATCCTCACAAGCCCACATCCTTAACCCCAAATTTCATTAAGTATCTTGAAAAGAAAATTCAGTGACTACTAGCTGGAATTGTTGTCTCTTAAGCCGACAAGTTCTGGTTGGTGCAGAATTCAGCACATCACTATGACAACATGGGTCATTGATTCATGATTACCTGGTCACATTCTTGATCATTCAGCACAGGACTGCAACAGAGCCACTGATGTCGACTGGTTATTGTATTATTTTATCACGGCAACTTTGGCTTTCAGAATGGGTGATGCAGATACTGTTTTGCAATATATTTTCACCAAGTAATTTACTTTTATCTTTTTTGTACATTTGGAGTGTTTTTAATATATATATATAGTTTGTTTTAAGCACAGTTCTTATTGCTATTTGCCATATTAGAGAAGACAATGTAATAGAGATGCCAGCCTCCAGGTGGGACCTGGGGAGCCCCCAGAATTACAATTAATCTCCAGACTGCAGATACATCAGTTCCCCTGGAGAAAATGGATGCTTTGGAGGGTGGACTCTATGACACTGTACCCCACTGAGGTCTCTGTCCTCCCCAGGCTGCACCCCAAAATCTCCATGAATTTCCCAACCTGTAGATGGCAACCATAGCCCTGCCCCACCCCCTGCCAGTAGCCAGGAAGAACCTGGCAACCCTACAACATGATCTCGAACCAGCTTACTAGAGAAGGACTTCATGTAAGAATTTTTTTTGACCAGGTGGCCAAGAACACCAGCTATGCTCGTTCTGCACAAAAGCTGCTGTTCTTTGGTCAGGCCAGACAGTGAGGCAAGGGACTAGAATGGCTTTCCCTTCACCCACCGGCCTCCCACCAGTTGCTCTCCCCTGTAGCACTAAGGCCAGAAAAAAGTATCTGAAAGGATTTGGAAAGGTTCTCATAAACACTGGCTGTTGAAGTTACGATTAAGTCATGTTTACCATTTAATTGTGCAGTAAATAAAGCTGCGGCTTTCACCTTCCAGTCATAGCACAGCGGAGTGTTAATTAAGATCTAGGACTGGGCAGCTTGCCAGTGGCTCTGCTGCATGGGAGGTGGAAAGGTACAATTTGGTTATCAGTCCTGTTGACATGTGCTGAGCGCAGCGGTTAGACAGCATAACCCAAATGCCGAGACCAAGCTCTAGTATTCCCTGTTATGAAAGACCTGCTGTTTAAAATACTTGGCATGCCCTCAGACTCACAGAGTCAGAAGATCAAGAGCAACTTCTTTCTTTCTTTCTTTCTTTCTTTCTTTCTTTCTTTCTTTCTTTCTTTCTTTCTTTCTTTCTTTCTTTCTTTCTTTCTTTCTTTCTTTCCTCTTTTTATCAGGTTTTATAGGAACTTTCCCCCAGTGGGAAAGCATGAAAAGAAAGACAACACGGCAAAGCTGCTAACTATTTTACTACAAATAAAATGCCATATAACCATCTTTTAACACACACGTGAGACTGTGTGCTCCTTTGATCTGTTTTCTTTGAATCATGTTAGTGTATGAAATGTAATTTTTAAGAAAGCATAACTACAAAGAAAAACTTGGCCGTATAAGAAGTTTCCAAAATGTGAAAGTAAACAGTTTGAAAAAACCAATTCTTTGAAGCCCTCTTTGGATCAGGAAATGCACATTGTTGGTTTATAGCACGGCAGTAAACAGAATGAAATACTAACCACACATTACACACAGGCAGACTGAATTCAGATCAGATTAAAAGAATAGCCTGAAGATCCATTAATGACAGGAAAGATTGAGGATTAAAAGAACTAAACAATTAAGGAACAAAGCAATCACTAGGAAGTTCACGGATCTCCCTTCATCTTTAAAAGGTAAATTTCAGGCATGTCTGGCCCTGATTTGGATCAAGGTCAGGCAGGTTTAAAAATTTCAAAAAAAATCCTGGTGACCATTTTTTGCCAAGCTGACCAAGTGAACTCAGCAACTTAGGATCTTAACTTGTGCCTTCGTTTGTTTTGGTTTTCAAAAGGAATAGACAAAACAAAAATTGTATTCTACACTTCTTTTTACACCCCCTCCCTCCAAGTTAACAGCCCTTCTGGGGGGGGGGATTTAAACCAGGGAAATTGGGATGAAAGGGTTAAACACCCACCCACCCCCAGCACTGCTCCTGGTCTGCATCAAATAAGCCACCTCAAATGGATGATCTGAAGTAAAAAACAAAATGGAGATGTTATTCCAGATCTCTAGTGTCCTGCCCAGATTAGCCCTAAGCTACAAATTGTATTTTCCCTCCTCACGTTTTCTCATAATGGGAGCACAGGGCTCACACACTGAATTGCAGGAAGCCAGGAAGGAAATATAAAAAGGTAGGCTTGTCAGTTAATAAGGGGGATCCACTGCGAGCTTCAGTCACGGGATAATTATTGTAATTATTATGAGCTATGGAATATTGCTGAAGAATCACCACTCTTCTCACAACGGTTTTACGCAAAAAGTAAAGCCGTTAAAATTTCATGGATCATAAAAGGCTAGCAAAGAAGGCCAATGAATGGAACTGGAGCCAGGCTTCGTGGAAGACCGCCTGGCAGCTTCCTTCACTCCCTCGGATGGCCTCCACAGTGGAAGCTGGAAGCTGATGCTGTAATGTATTCAAAGCTGCCTTGAATGCATGTCTGTATTGTGAAACACCTCATTGGAAAGCTATGTTAAGCTTCGTCTTGGGCAGGCATTCAAGCCCAAGACAAATGTGTCCAATCACGTTCAAACAAACTGTAAGCGGGAACAAAGGTGATTGGTTGTTATACACTCAATTGTATTGGTTGATACATGTACAGTAGGCGTGGCTATATTAGCCGGGAATTGTTTAAAAGCAGAGCAGCTGTAATGGAAAAGCTGTTCTGGCTATCAGATGTAGATCCGTGTTAGAGAAGTGTTCGAGTTGAAGAATAAAGTTGAGTTATTGCTGAAATCACTCTCTGACTATTTGTTAAGCTCACGACTTAACAGATGCGAAAGGGTTTCCTCAGCGGGCCCTGTGTCTGGGTAGAATGGAGACAGCCACAGGTGCACAGGGGCCCCACACAAGCCCTCCTCGGCTAGACAGAGAGCATCTACTTACACAAATGTCCATCAGCTGAGGGTAGGACCAATGACTGCAATCCCACCCATCCCTCCAGACACTGGATTGTAACAACTGCCCAGGGCTCCAGTGAGCTTAGTATCGGAGCACAGACTTGAACCAGAGTCTCCCAGAGTGGTGGTCATGGTGGGGGTCAGAAACCCAGAACTGGCCCTGTATCCAAGAGACCAAAAGAATGACTGCAGCAGCATGCTTCTGTATGTGAGAGACACCTGGCCCTACTCAACACATTCCTAGGCCGCGTCCAGACTGGCAGTTTGGCCCGACAGCCAAATGTTTCAGGAGTGTTTCAGTAGCAGATTAAAGGGGCGCGTTCACACAGGCACATGTTTCAGGCATCCCCCAGCCATACTCAAGCCATCTTGTGCCACTTCCCTCCCGAGTTTAAAAGATACCAGGAGAAAGTGGTAGCAAACCGTGTGTAGAGCGCGTTGATTCCGGTTCCCTGAGTGTGAACGCAAGCGCTGCTAAGGCGGGAACAACCCGCAGTCATTGATAATAGGCACCGGCTGTGTCTGAGGACAGGCGCCATCAGCGCCTGGGCGATCCTGCCCTATTCGCCACTGTGCGGAAACAGCTGCTAACAGGCCACCAGGGTGGCCCAACAGTGTGAATGCTCCTTTGCGCTTCCTCCACAGTATCCTCCCGCTTCATTCACTGTGGTGTGAACGGGAATACCGCAACCAAGCCGTTCCAGGTCTATTCCGGGTTTTCTTTGCCACAACTCCCCAGCGCTTCAAATTGCCAGTCTGAACTCTGCCCTAGAGAAGCTGGTGTGGCCCAGCCCCAGCCTGTAGGTTTAACAGGGAGATACATGCAAGGCAGAGGCAGTCAGAAGGAGAATCTGAGGTGCAAGGTGTAAAAAAGCTCAGGTTACTATTACAAGGGCTATTCTCTAAACTGTCTAGAAACTACAGTGATTTATGCCAAGGCTAAAACCAGTCTTTAATTTGCTGAGGCAAGTCCTTACATGCAATGTTATGATCCCAGCTGCTCAATGAAATGCCCCTCTTGATGTAGCCTGTCCTCTTCTCACTTGGGGTTGGGGGAGGGGGGGATTTCGGCTTCTGAGGCCCCCACACCATTATGAAGTGGATTTCAAGTCATTTTTAATGGGTCTCCAGGACCTTGCTTTGAAGTGATGACTCACAAAGAGGATTTTGTTGAGCCAACTGCACCATAAATATATTAAGTGTGGTTTCAAGCAGTAAAAAGGTTTTATTATCCTGCTCACTTCCTGTCATGAAGCATTGCATTAAATTGTACTTCGAAAGGTATTAATGACCTATTCGGTGTGCCCCACGCGATATTAATGGTTGTAAGAAATACTTAAAAGGTTATCAACAGCAATATTTTTAAAATGTGAGATTTTAAAAAAAACACAAAACCACCAATTTCTACTCAAAACACAAATCCAACAGTACTTATGCTTTCTCTGCTCAGTGCTTTCTCTACTATAAGCCCAGTGACCTCCAAGTATTGCTGCTCTTTTAGAATTATTATTGACAAAGGGAAGGTGTACCCAAGAAGCTTTAGCCTACGAATAGTTTGGATTGGGTCCTATGACTCCCTTCTACTAAGAAGGAGGAGGAGGAGATTTGATTTATACCTTGCCATTCACTACCCAAGGAGTAGTGCTTGTGCGCGTGCACATGTGAGTATGTGTGCACATGGAAGTCATGGTGGCTTCTGGTGACTGACTGTGTGTGTGCGTTGAAGTCATGGCAACCTCTGCTGACTGACCCCTACTGGGGACCTGGAGGATATTCAGAGAGGTGGCTGGATGAAGCCTGTCCCTGCCTCCCGACTGCTGGTATTTCAAGGAGGTCTCCCATCCAAGTACTTGTCAAAGTGGACTCTGCTTAGCTTCTGAGATTTGACAATCTCGCTGGGCTATCCAGGTCAGGGCTGGAAAAGAACCTCTTGACCATCCTCCAGCAGACCAGATGTGAGGGACTGACCAGGCCTCTTGGAACATGGACTTCCAAAGCTTGCAGGCAAGGGAGGGCTGAAAAGTTTCCCACCAGCCTCATCTTGCTTGAGACAGGTAGGCAGAGAAGGGCAACTTGTGTAAAGCGACTCTAGACGGAGCATGCATATCAGTCCCATTCGACAGTCACTCCATTGGCTGCTCATCAGTTACCAGGCTCAATCCAAGGCACTGGCTATCACATACAAAGCCCTTCATGGTGTTGGCCCCTCATATCTGTGGGACTGCCTCTTCCGCTGTGCTCCATCTGCAGGTGCCACCTTGCAAATGGGCAAAACCAACAACTGCCCACACACACGCGTTATCTGTTGTGGCCTCCATCTTATGGAACGGCCTGCCTGATAAGGTCAGGAAAGCTCCCACCTGGCCGTCCTCAAACTCTCAAAAACTGACTTATTCAAGAGGCATTTTTTACACAGATAACTGTTTTGTACTGTAACAAAATGTTTCAGAAAGATACTTTGGTAAAGAGGTAGGGACTGTGGACTATATGATTATGTACTGTCTGTTGCTGTAAGTATGCTCTTACTAGGTAATAGCTGCATCATTTAATGTGTCATGTTTAAATGCTTATGCTTAATTGTTTCAGATTTCTGCTTGTTTTCGGATTTCCACAATCTTAATCCTATTACGTCATAAGAACATAAAAAGAACCCTGCTGGATTAGACCAGCAGTCCATCTACTCCAGCATCCTCTCTCACACAGTGGCCAATTGGTTCCTCTGGAGGGCAACAACAGGGCATGGAGCCCAAGACCTTCCCTTGATGTTGCCTCCTCCTGGCACTGGGATTCAGAGGATTAGTGCCTCTGAAGGTGGAGGTTCCCCTCACTCACCGTGACTAGTAGCCGCTGATAGACCTCTCCTCCATGAATCCATCTAGTCCTCTTTTAAAGCTGTCTGTTCCAGTGGCCATCACTACATGCTCTGGCAGCGAAGCCCACATTTTAATCACTCTCTGTGTAAAGAATCATTTCCTTTTGTCCATCCTGAATCTACCGCCCATTAGCTTCATTTGATGCCCTCAAATTCTAGTATTTTGGGAGAGGGAGAAAAATTTCTCTTTGCCGGCTCTTTCTCCCTGATTGGATGTCCCATCCAAGACACTGCATTGACTTACACTGTGTAATCAGTGAGTCTCGGTGAGAATGGAAGATTATAAATAATGCCAGTAAATAAATCAATAAACATCACTCGGGGCAGTCTTAGTGCTTCTTATTGGAATATGCAAGGTCTATTGTGCATAGATAAAGAAAACAACAAGAACATCCTGCGGGGGGCAGCAGAAAGGATAACTAGTTAGCATAGTGAGATTACGGACTATCTACTATTTTCAAATACTCACCTTCCTGTCTCCTGATTGGCTCAATACAACTGCTGAGCTTCTGTTCATTACTGGCCTCCTCCTAGCTTGTTAGACAGACCTCTTTCTCTCTCCTCTTTCTTACAAAGTTTGTTCTCTTCTTAATAAACCGACTTTATTCTTTCAAAAGCCTGTGCTCTCCTTTATTTATTTATTTTATTTATATCCCGCCCTCCCCTGCGAGCTGGCTCAGGACAGGTCACAATATGAATATGAACAATAAAACCACATCATAAAACCATGAACAATTAAGAATCTAATTTTAAAACAGATGGCAAGCCAGTAATAATCCATTGTGCTCCCTGCACTGAAGGGCAGGCGGGCAGGAACATAATGGAAGTCCGGTTACTATTGATGGAAACCGTCGCCCTCTACACCATCGAACGAGTATGAGGGCAGTTTAGGCAGGAGGGGCTGAAAAGAGCAGTCGCCTGTCAGTTCGCCAACACTTCTGAGACAAATCCAAGATGGGTCCTCAGAATCACGGCCACCTGCATGGGGCCTCCCCACTGCCAAGGCCAAACAAGGAACGGCCCTCACCCCGTGTGGGATGGGTGGAGTCACCCCCAGAAGCCAGCAGCTTCAGGCAAAGCAGGCTACTGAGCAGCTGCTACTGAGCCAACTGCCCGAGCCCGGATGAGACAGGGGTGATTGGTGGTGGTCTTCGTCTATTATGAGCCCTGTATAAGCCCTGTAGAACATTACAGTCTGTGAACCAACAGCTCCTGGTAATCTCTGGCCCTAGGGATGTCCATCTTGCCTCAGCTGGGGCAAGGGCTTTTTTGGCCCTGGCCTCTGCCTGGTGGAATGAGCTACTGTATGAGATCAGGGCCATGCAGGACCTGTTATAGTTCTGCAGGGCCTGCAAGATGGAGTTCTTCCGCCAGGGCTTTCATTGAGGCAGTGGGCATCCATTTGACCTGGCCTCCCCTCCAGTGACAACTCCCAGAAGCCAGATGGGGCCACAATATTATCTGCTGAGGCACGTCATCATTTTAGTCTAGGGTGATGTTACTGGTTTTAAATGGATTGTTATAATGTATTTTATGTGTAAATCGACTTTAATTGCAGATCATAATTGTAAATTATGAATTGTTTTAACTGCAAATCTGCATTATTGTAGATCTATACTCTGGTACCCACCCTGAGCCTATATTGTGGGGAGGGCAGGATATAAGTCTAACAAAATAAATAAATAAATATCCCCAGGGGTCATTTCAGCAAGAACAAGACTGTAGACCAGAGCCTCAGCTCCATTATATTGCCTGCAGTGGCCACACCGAAACACACACTCCCAACAATGGGCTATTTACAAAACTTTACATCTTAACTGGTTACTGCCAGAATCCTGTTGGTCTATTGTTATTCAGCTCCAGGCTCACCCTGTCTCTGGCAGCACAGTCCTGCAATGTCTCAATCCCAATATATAACAATACATTACCCCCAAACTGTGAACCTCCTCCTTCAAGGGGAGTAGTAAGAATTATTATCATATGGCAGTGTATGTAAAATAGCCAGGAAATCCTAAGATTGTCTGGCAGCCAGAAGTTCTAGCTCATAGGCGTCAGGAAGGTGCTCAGCCTCCCC
>NW_015160252.1:426946-467193 GCF_001447785.1 Gekko japonicus
CTGCATTTATAAATGTTCCCTCTAAACTGTGGAGTCTTGTGAGCAAAAATTCTACTTTGTGAGCTACGGGCATTAAAGTTGTGAGCGGGCGATTTGGGTACTGCGTAAATCATTTTGCTCTGGAGCCATCCTTCCTGAGCTAAGGCAAAAATGTGTGAGCCGGAGGTTGAAAAATTGTGAGCTAGCTCACACTAACTCAGCTTAGAGGGAACACTCTTTAACAGGATTGAACTTGGGAACTTGCACTTACCAAGCAGATGCTCTACCACAGCCCCACAGTCATTGAGTTTCATCCAGAGCAGGCTTCAACCCTGTATGCCTGGCTGATGGAAGGGAGCAACTTTGACATGCTGGATGTCAGCCATATCTCCACAGGCCTTGATTGTCTTGCTTTGTGATCCATAGCTTAAAAGTGAAAACCTTTTTTCCATTCCATTTCTCTGATGTGGAGGCATAGGATACACCCAGAATTTTCCCATCATTTTTGCTTTGAGTTGTTTTATCTTTTCCGCACACTCTGCTACCCACTCCTGTGGGCCTCTGCAGATAAAGAAACTCCCTCAAAAGGTAGTCATGTGTTTCCACTGAATCCTATAATCCTTGTATCCTCCTTCCTCCATCCCATACACATAGGTTGCTTGTTCACCAAGGCATGAAGCACTAATAATACTAGTAAAAATGCTTCTGACGAAGAGAGCTGTGTGTCAGACTCCTGGCTAGAGTAACTCTCAACAGCACTCTCTTTGGTAGTGATTTGTTTATTGAAGAATACTCATGTTGCAGGCTAGATCAGTATTGTGTCAGAACTGAGGTTCTGGCAGGAAACTCCAAAGATATAAACAGTTCAAACAAGCCTTCCATACAACCAATCACACTTGTTAGCCATCCCACCTAGCAACCATGCTCGGTACCCCCCCGCACACACATCTGAGAATATATGTCTTCTTTATCTAGAAAAGCAAGCTGGCACAGTGTGGCTCAAGGTTGTTCCTAGACAGGGAGGTATTGTAAAGAATCACAGCACCTATGATAGAGAGCAGTTCACACACTCAGCCATTCACACACACTCTCAGGAAATTTCATGGCAAACTAAAGTCAGAGTCTGACACTTTGTTTCTCCAAAGCTTATGCTACAATAAAGTTTGTTAGTCTTAAAAGTGCTACTATTTTGCAGCAACAGACTAACACAGCTGACTTTTCTGGATCTATAATAATACTAGTACAACTTCCGGGTATACAGCAAGAAGAACTATGAAGTTACTGTTCCAGTCAGTCAGTGGCAACATGTGCTGCAGTTGATTTTTTTTTAAAAGCACCAGGAGCAGCTGACTTAGCATAAGCCCTCCTGCATTGATCCTGGCATCAGAGTGGTCCCATCCAGTGGCACTCATCTTTGCCATGCCAGCTGCCAAGATTGCCCCCTAAAATTATTCTCAAAATCCTGTTTGGCTCTTATCTACACATAATTTGCACAAGCCAACAGATTGTTCAATGTTGGAGTTCACAAACTCTCTTGCATTTGCAATGTTGCATCATGCTTCTGAAGTCTTGAAGGGTTTTCTGCTTTTTCAGAATTCTACTAAAAATACCATCTTTATAGCATTCTGTTCTTGCAACCTGCTAGTTCCTTGGCTCTCCTGCTAGCCTTAAAAGGTTTAATCTTCACTATGCTGCAGGTCTGGTGGAAAGATGTCTGACTTCCAGCCAAAATGAAGACAGACACACCAGCGCATAATAAATGTCTCAAGAAATGGGGCTTTAAGGTCTTCCAGCTCCGTTTATAGCCAGGTTTGGCCATCATTTGTAAAAAAAAAAAAAAAATGCTTGGTCAAAGTAAATTTTTAAAAAATCAACTTATAGACGCCAGTGGGAAAACATAGAAAGCCAGACTAAAGCTTCCACCATTTATTAAATAAATGTAACCACAAGGGCTCCAAGTTCATATTTTCCTACTCAGTGAGACAAGCTACAACCAGGAATAAACACAGAAATATGGAGTGGGTGACACACTTGCCTTATAAAGCCAGCACTAATATAAAAATGATAAAGTCAATCATTGTGGACATTAATTACTTTTAAAAAAAAGTTATATCAGTGTCTTGTAGCCATTAGGACTCTGCATATAGTTTCATGTTTTAAAAATGTGAGTTTGTGTTACCAGTTCTGTAAAAACAAGCTTGCTGATATTCATCTGCCATTTTTAGATAGGTAACAACATTATAATTTTATGCTAAAGTGCAACATGCAAATGGTGTTTCTGCCTTGAGTGTCAAACTGGATGGTGGTGTTGAGAAACTACTCCCTGGTCCCGATCACACGCAGAATTAGCCATGCGATAGGCACGAATGCCGGACGGATTTTAAGGGCGTGATCACATGGGAACATCTAGCAAGTGTCTCGCACCTGTCAGCAACCCATTTCGCTCTGCCGAAGAAGTGGGGTAAAAAGACACTGGGGAAAGTCCAGTAGCAAACAGGTTGCTACGGGCCATAGATGGACTTTCCCCTGTGTGATCACTCCAGCGCACTCTCATGGCGTTGGGATGGCCATCCCGACTCCGTGCCATTGGTTTTTCCCCTTCTCAGTATACGCATCATCGCATACTGCCATAGGAAGCCGTCAGTGTGGAGATGCAATTCATTGATCCTCCGTTTAAGCGAATCAAAAACAAACAGCAAAAAAATCCCCAACTCACCGGCGATTGCGTCTGATCATGCAGTGGCAGGCTATGCCCACAGCTTCAAATAACTGTGTGATTGCGCAACTGTGGGTCAATTTCCTCTGGGGTAAATAACCTCACTTCCCCCACGCATTATCTCACGCGTGTGACCGGGACCCCTGTTCTTTAAAACTTTTTTTTTTTGCTTCTCTACACCCCAAGTTGTCTTCCAATGATAATATAACCCAAAATCTCACCATTATATTCCATAAACACCAGTAGTTACAGCAAAATGACTGAGACGTTATTTGAGACTGAGATATATTAAAGCAGAATGCAAAACAAAGTTTCTTCTATCCCTATTATTTAATTTTATCTATTTATTTATCAAATGTCTACCCCGCCTTCCCAGCCAAGGTCGGCTCAAAGCGGCTTACATGAAATCATCACATAAAATTACAATAAAACAGTTAAAACAATGCTAAAACCATTAACCATCTGAATTAATAAGTGCTAGTATGTTGTCAATAAATGTAATGATGGCAGCAGCCCATGTCCCTTTGAACAGCTGTCATGTTGCCTTCTAAGTGCCAGGAGAAATATGCATAAACATCCTCAGCCAAGGTCGGCTCAAAGCGGCTTACATGAAATCATCTCTGCTAGATGATATTGATAAAACTGTTGGAGACTGGATCTCATATGGAGAAAGACCCACTAGCAGGTGAGAAGGACAAATACTTCAGTTCCATTTTACAGCACTTCAAAATTAGCCTTGGAAGATATCCTTTGTTACATTTATAACCTGCTGTCTCCCCAAACTGGGATTCAAAGCACCTAATAATAATGAAAAACACCACTTAAATATGTTCCTCCATAATATGGTAACCTACAACATTACTGTTACATGCTGATTTTCAGGGTTTGCTACAACTTCTTTCAATGAAGCCCATAAATTATTTCTAATATTATCCAAACACTTGCCAGAAAAGATATAATTTCACCCTGTTTCTAAAACTTCATTGTTGACCTTTCTGTGGAAGTCCTGTCTTGGAGATCACTATTGACAGGGAACATGCTTTTGACATATATGATTTGTAAACCAATTTGGCAATTACTGGGTTGGATCCTCCAGCTTTTTCACTAATCTCCTTGAATTCCCTGTCTTACTAGAGCCTTCATTCCACATGGAAGTTGTGTGATATCCAGCATAACCTTTTTTGGTGGTCAAATAGGACCCCTTTTTGCCAGCAGAAAAGCCAGTTGGCATCCAACCCATTCTATTCTTCCCCCTTTTGGGTTGTTGGTTCTGATGGACACTTTTGCAGTTCTAAGACAAATTGAAATTGTGTTTCATATCCTTTCTGGTGTCTCAGTATCCATTCGTGCAGTTACTAACTTCACTCAACTTTCTGTAGCAACCTTTTAACCTCTTGGGTGCTAGAGTTCAACCCATAGCAGCTCCTTGGTTTCCATAGAAGGCTGACAACAGTAAATAAGTTTCCTAACTTGTAAATATCTTCTCCTGTAGGTTATAATAGCTGGGAAATTTTAGGCACTTCTGAGTGCATGCTAAGTTGATATGGGGCTCAAGAGGGCCAGAAAGTATGCCACTTCAATGGAGACTAAAGTGCATTCTAGAACGAACGTAGAATCAAAGCAGTTCCACAGCAAAAGGCTGTGGAAAGGGTTCTCAAAAAGAAGCTTTAAAGCCCCTCCTCTAGGAAATCTCTGCCATGTCCCTTAAGACTGCTCTTCCGTTCTCCATGCTTACCTTCCTCTGGTTTACTAAATCATCATCTTCACCCTTATGTTAATAAAGCCTGACAAGGAGCGATATAGCAATCCAGAAATCTAGTCTAGAGACACTTCTCAGGAAATGACTGTTTTAAAAAGCCATTATAGCCTGTTCAGTTAAATAAAGCATCCATGCATGATGTTACTATTGATTACATGTCCCATCAGAGAGGCCTTGTTAACTAGAAACCGGACTTTGCCTCGGTTCTTGCTCTGTTTATTCAGGTACAAATTTTTCAGAGACAGACAGCTACCTTTTCATGAATGCTGTTAAGGACCAAGGAACGAACAAGTAAGTTTATATTCACAGCTGACTTCTGATGGGGAAAAGATATTTAAGTTCCAGTAATTCTGTACTTTTACATTATAATTCCTCAGAGAATGAAATTTTGGTCAGTTGTACAGAATTTGTGGGAACACAGCAAAGATGGAGGAATATCCAACAATTTGTCAATGAACGTGCTTCCTCTCTTTTACTTTTACAGACAAGAAACTGGGATTTGAATCCTGCTTTCTCAAAGAAACTTTTCATACTCTCATGGAACAATGTCCACTAACTATGTTCTGGTCTTTTCTGGGGTGTTTGGACTTATCTTGGCTGTTGGATTTAGTGCAAATGTATTGGCTCTGGCTCTCTCCATCAAATACAGTTCCATTAAGAAAAATCCACTGGATGTTCTTCTTCTGAGTATGGCCGTGGCCGACCTGCTTACCCTGATCTTAATGCCCTTTGTGCTGGCTTCGGTTATCCAGCACACATGGTTTTGGGGAGATGCATTCTGCAAGTTCTTCCAGTTCTGTTCCGCTTTCTCCTTGGCTGCTAGTATCTACTCTCTGTGTGCTGTCTCCATCGCTAGAGCAAGAATCATCTTAAGACCTTACAGAACTCCAAAGACCACCACCACAATCTTCATGCTAATTGGGGTTTGGGTGCTGAGCCTTCTTGTTAGTTTTCCTCTGAGGATTCACGCCACCGTGGAAACGAGGTTTTCCAGTAACATATCCTTCTGTTTGCCTACGGTATACCAGCAACACTATAAAGTTGTCCTTAGTCAATTTGTCCTGTATTACCTCATTCCAGTCTTGGTGATTGCATTCAACTATCTCCGGCTTGTTCTTTTCCTTCATAAAAGTCCCATGATGTCTTGGGTGAGTTCTAGAAACACATGGAGAGCCTCTGTAATGATTTTTGCTGCCACGGCTACTTTCTCTGCCTGCTGGTTTCCTGTATATATATTAGAATTATGCATCTATTTAAGAATCTATCACCACAGCTATATTTGGGACACTTTTTATTTCGTCTGCAATATCCTTCAGTATCTTCACCCATGTGTTAATCCTGTGCTGTATGTGTTATTATCAAAGCGATACAGAACCCAACAGATGAAGTGTTTATATTGCCAAAAAAATCGAGTGCAGCCCCAGATCCACAGTGTAGCTGTACCCAAAGAGTGAGTGGATGGAGCCACTTGTCAAACTCAGAACTTTGTTTGCCATGATTTGTATTTCTTGTGCTCTTTGTATATTTGCTATGTGAGCACTGGGGGGGGGGGCAGATTGGTGTGATTTTGTGTGTGTGATTGCTTCACTTTGCTTCGCTTACTCAGCTCAGCAACTTTCTATAAGAAGCCTCCCGAATCAGGAAGAATGTAAACGACCCTGGACGCTTGTTTTGCTAGCTTGGCTGTAGATACTTGGCCCCAGTATTTGAGGATGACCGACTGTGCTATTGAGATTTTACTGGGCCACAAGATGCTGAAGGGGAAACTTTATTCCATGAGCCCAGCTGAGAAGGAGGAGTTGAGAAAATTTATTGATAAAAATCTGGCCAGGGGGTTCATTCAGCCAGTGGCCTTACCTTTTGCTGCCCCAGTACTGTTCCACAAGAAGAAAGACAGACGGGGGGGTTGAGACTATGCATGGACTACTGGGGGCTGAATGCCGTGTCTATGTCAAATGCCTACCCCCTCCCCTTGATAAAAGACTTGCTGGCCGAGGCAGTCCAGGGTTGCATCTTTACCAAATTGGATTTAAAGGATGCCTATTTTTGACTGCACATCAGGGAGGGGGATGAACGTAAGATTGCCTTTAACACTCCCCTGGGCCAGTTTGTGTACCTGGTGATGCCGTTTGGGCTTGGGGGAGCCCCGGGGGGGTTCATGAACTTGATTAATGAAGTGCTGCATAAATATTTGTACAAGAGGGTGCTGGTTTATCTAGATACCTTGATTTATTCTGAAGATAAGGAGTCACAGGTGAAACTCATCAGAGACATGCTAAACCAGTTTAGGAGCATGAGCTCTAATCTGGGAGAACCAGGTTTGATTCCCCACTCCTCCACATGCAGCTGCTGGTGTGACCTTGGGCCAGTCATAAGTTCTTGACTGACTTGCTGTCAGTCTTCTTGACTGAGTTGCTGAGAGCCAGTTTGGTGCAGTGGTTAAGTGCGTGGATTCTAATCTGCGAGAACCGGGTTTGATTCCCTACTCCTCCACTTGCAGCTGCTGGATGATCTTGGGCAAGCCATAGATCTGTGAGAGCTGTTCTCTCAAGAACAGTTCTGGGAAGAGTTATTTCAGCCCCACCTGCCTCACAGGGTGTCTGTTGTGGGGAGGGGGAGGGAAAGGAAAGGAGATTGTAAGCCACTCTGAGACTCTTTTGGGTAGTGAAGGGCAGGGTATAAATCCAATCTCTTCTTCTTCTTCTAAAAGCCCTCTACAAAGCCTGCTTCTTTGCAAAGTTGTCAAAGTACAAATTCCACAAAGAGGAACTAGACTTCCTGGGGTACCGCATTTCCGGGAGGGGGCTAGGCATGGATCCCCACAAGATACAAGACATACTGGGGAGAAGTCCCCTGAATGAGGAGGCAACTACAGTCCTCCCTCAGGTTTGCCCATTTCTATCGCCCATTCATCCCCTATTTCGCCCAGGTGGTCCTGCCCCTAACTTTGTTGGAAACTAATGGGAAGGGACCAGAAAGCCACAAACCAGGTTTCAAGTTGGTGTGGACCCCAGAGTGCCAGCAGGCATTTGGCAAACTGAAGGCACTGTTCACTTCTGAGCCCATTTTGTAGCACCCAGATGAAAATAAACCTTTCATGGTGCAAGTGGATGCTTCTGATGTGGCAATGGGGGGGGGTATATTGCAGAAGGGGGAGGATGGGAAGTTGTACCCCCTGGCCTATGTGTCAAAGTTCTCAGGGACTGAACAGAACTGGCTGGTCTGGGACAAAGAAGCCATTGCAATTAAACTGGCTTTAACGACTTGGAGGCATTGGTTGGAGGGGGCCTGGGTACTGTTCAAGGTATGGACAGACCATAAGAACTTGGAGGCGCTGCATACTTCTTGGTGCCTTAATGCTAAACAGTTGCGCTGGGCAGAGTTCTTCTCCAAGTTTCATTTCACACTTAAGCACTCCCAGGAAAATCCAACTTTCTGGCTGACCCACTCTTGCGCCTCCCCCAGCTCGCAAGCCAGCAGGAAGAGATAATAGACTCAATGTTCACCCTGCCCAGCTTGGGGGGGGCAGTGCTCGAGTCACGCTAAAGCTCAGGGGGAGGGGCCCTTTCAGACAGAACCTTGGGTGGAGATGTTTAAAACTGCCTTCAGTGATAGTGACAAGGAGGAGGTGGAGAAGGAGGGCACCCTCACTCAAGGGGAGAACGGGTGCTGGTACCACCAACAGAAAATCCTGCAGCTGGGGCACGATAACAAACTAGCTGGACATTTCTGGTACCTAAAAACTCTGCATCTGCTACAAAGACAGTTCTGGTAGCTGCACATGCAAGCTGACATTTCTCAATACGCGTTCTCTTGCCAAGTGTGCCGAATGGGGAAGCAACAGGTTGGGAAGCCCCAAGGACTATTGCAACCTTTGGAAACCCTTTCTATGGATTTCATAACAGACTTGCTGCCCAGCAAGGGGAGGACTGTAATTTGGGTAGTGGTGGATCTCTTCTCAAAGCAAGCACACTTTATCCCTTGCAAACTGGCCACAGAGCTGATGGGACCAACAGACTTATAGACCTGGTGGGGGGATCTGTCGCAACAGTGGTCCCAAATCCAACAAACTCTGGCCAGGGCAAAGGAGGATTATAAGGCACAAACTGACAAGGGCCGGGCAACTGAGTGGGACCTCCACCCTGGGGACTCGGTGTATATTTCTACTAAGAACCCGGGGGGAAACTTGGTGGAAATATGTAGGCCCTTTCAAAGTTCTACGAGTCATTAACAAGGTAGCTGTCGAGCTGGATTTGCCTAAGAACTTACATCACATCCACCCTGTCTTCCATTTCAGTCTACTGAAGAAGGATCTGGGACCCTTGACATGGAGACCTTGTCTGGCAGCTCCCCCTCCCCTGACCGTGAATGGTGAACTCCACCAGGAAGTGGAGGAGATTTTGGACTCCAAAATAAAAAAGGGACGCTTGTATTATCTCAACCAGTGGCGAGATTTTGACCTGAGCCACAATGAATGGATGCAACAAGACCATGTTAAAGCCCCTAAGCTTGTGTGTGCTTTTCATAAACGTCACCCAACCAAACCAGGGGGATGAGATGTCTGGGGGGGGGCAGAATGTCAGACTCAGAACTTCATTTGCCATGATTTGTATTTCTTGTGCTCTTTGTATACTTTCTATCTGGGCATTGGGGGGCGGGGCAGATCGGTGTGACTGTGTGTGTGTGACTGCTTCTCTTTGCTTCGCTTCCTCGGCTCAGCAACTGTTTCCATAAGAAGCCTCCTGAATTGTGAAGAATGTAGCTTGTTTTGCTAGCTTGGCTGTAGATAACATAATGGTAGTCTTGCAGGTGGGAGGAAGGAGGGTGTGCTAGAAGTGTTAGATTTAGATGGGCTGTGTGAATGAATTGATTGGATGGCTCACTGGGGGGGGGGGCTGCTCAAACCATGTATAATTTTAGGACTGGTCCCAAAACCCATTAGTTCTGACACAGAAAGTCTCAGCTTGAAACATTCTGATCTCCCAATAAACAAATCACTGCAAAGAGAGTGTTCTGGGGAGTACATTTGTTCAAGAGTCTGACATCACTTAGAGAAATTGAGCATGAATTTGGAAGATGCTGCTAAAATGAAATGTCTGGAAGAAATTCAAGGAAAGTTGTCCAGCCCTATGGATAGAAGAAATTCACATCTGAGTGTACATCTGGATCCCACTGCTGATATGCGCCTACAACTATTTTTCCACACCCAGATTTCCTTATCTGGACCCTTGTTGCCATGCAGTCATGTTATAAAGCATTTGTAAAGACTCTGAAATATGACTGCAAAGCTGGACTGCGAAACAGGTCAATTAAGGACATGGACTAAATGGTAGACGTGAGACAGTGCCATTCTACTGGACTGAAGGCATGTGCCCAGCCAAGGGGAGCCTTGTACTGAAGCAGCATGCCAAGCCAGACGTGGACCCATGGACTACCAGATGCCTCTCGCTCCTGCACCTCTGCAGCCATAAGCCAGAAGGCAAGCCAGCCAGCCTGACCCCTCAACACATGGAACCAGCAGCCTGTCATTGAGAGAAACCATGCTCTGCAAAGAGAACCAGGATATTCCTGCATGGACGCCATGAAAAAGTTTTATCCCTTTTTCACTGCAGTCGACTCATCTCATCGGACAAGTAATGTATCACCCAACCAACGACATTTCCTGCTAATGTAACTGTCTCTGTACTTTTCTATCTGAATTCCTATATCTATATTGCTTGTGTGTATGCTTGATTTTATATTGTATGTGTGAGAATCCTTAGTAAAGAAATCACTGCTTTAGTCATCTAGCCTCGGCGTCTAATTCTGGGCTCTGGAAAAATCAGACTCCTGTATACACTGATTGGTCCCATTGTTAATGCTTATTGCCCTTTAATATTCATAATTCCCCACTTTTATTAAGAAATAAGGCAATTTTCCTCATTTTAGTGTAGTGGTTAGGAGTGCAGACTCTAATCTGGGAGAACTGTATTAGCTCTTTTTCTTTCTCCAATGCTGAGTTGAATCCAGGTATTTCCATTTCAATTTATTTCTACAGTCCTTAGACCAGTCATACAAAAAGAAGTGCACCTTTACAATATTCCAAGATTTTAAGATACATCAGTTACACATTCAAAGCAAATTAAAATTTAATCTAATATCAAACAACTATATCTAACTAGCTACCTTAGAGTTTCCGTGATCTGAGTATCACCATACAGAAACTGGCTACTTGGTGGGTAATTTGGGGGTTTCTATCAGATAGAAGAAACTCAAGTCTAGCTTTTTTGGAAAGACCCGGAATTTGTTCAGTCAGCGGAGTGATTTTATTACGCGCCACCTTATAATACGGACATCTAAAAAACATGTGCTCTGTATTCTCAACCTCCCTTAATGGGCAGGTACAAAGCCTTTCTGAGAAAGGAGTATTCTTGTATTTTCCTTCAAGTACAGCAGAAGGGAGGGCAGAGCACATCGCCAGGGGGAAGGCTCTTCTAAACCCTCTTACTTCAAGAGATGTTAAATAGTTGGCTGGAATCCAGGTATGGGTTTCCCCATAAAAACGAATAACAATGATACATTGCTTTAAACTTTAAATAGTGCTTTAGACTGCTTAAAACATTTCATGTATTTTATTTAGAAAATGTATACACCACCTGTCCAGAGACCTGCTCGCGATGAATCACAAAGAAAAAATAATAACGAAAGCATTTTTAAAAAAGCATAAGAACTACCAATAATGAACCCAGGCGTAAAGATATCACAAAGCACCATTCAGCAGCCTAAAATAATACTCATTAAAAAGTTCTCAAGGCAAAAAAGAGAACATAAACACAACTAAAACAAAAATTCAACTCCTTAATTAAAAGCTTAAAAAGGTAAAGGTTCCCTTGCTCGAAAGCCAGTCGAATCCGACTCTAGGATTGCGGTGCTCATCTCCGTTTCAAAGCCGAAGAGCCAGCGCTGTCCGAAGACGTTTCCGTGGTCATGTGGCCGGCATGACTAAATACCAAGGCGCACGGAACGCTGTTACCTTCCCACCGAAGTGGTCCCTATTTATCTACTTGCAATTTCTTGCTTTCGAACTGCTAGGTTGGCAGGAGCTGGAACTAGAGACAGGAGCTCACCCTGTCTTGCGGCACCCGGGTCTTGAACCGCTGAACTACTGACCTTCCACAGCCTGCAGTTCAGCGTCTTAACCACTTGAGCCACCGCAGCTCCTCAATTAAAAGCTTAGGCAAGAAGAAATGGTTAACCTGGTGCCTAAAGGACCGCAGGGAAGGCCTCAGGCAGGCATCAAAGGGGAGGGCATTCATAGGCAAGAGACCTGCAAAATATGCCAGTGTGGAGTCCTCCACACTGAAGACGGGGGAGACACTGAATTCATTCATGGCTGAGGTGGCTTCCATGTTCACATGTTACACCTGTTGGTGAAAAAGGGGGACATTTGGTAGGAATCCAAATAGCTACAGAAACTGAGACCTTCAAGCTGGGGTAGCTATTGTATACTACTCAGATTTTGAAGGCAACTCTTAGGCAGTACAGATGACTTATCTAAGGAGAGGAGTAATGGCTCAGGGACAGAGCATCTGCTTTTCCCACAGAAGGTCCAAGGTTCAGTCCCCAGCATCTCTGCCTAAAAGGATCAGGCAGCAGATGATGTGCAAGACCTCCGTTTGAGACCCTGGAGAGCTGCTGCCAGTCTGAGTATACAATACTAACCTTGATGGACCAATGGCCTGACTCAGTATAAGTAAGCTTGGTGTGTTAAGTCTCTTAAAAGAGCTCTTGCAGCTGTGTTTCAGTTGTAGGAGAATATTTTGAAAGGGGGGAGGGAAAAAATGCCCTTGTGTTTGTATTTCATGTTTACTCTTTTGGCACAAACAGACTATGTGGATTTTATTAAGATGATATTAAAAGAGAGGCTCTACTAACGTGCAAGCCAAGCTTTTCAGAGTCCGTGGCTCTGCTCAGCCACCCCTGGGAGATTGCCTTCAAATCCTGTGCCATGAGATGCGTGGAGTGTGAAGGCACACTTTGATCAAGCCAGTTTTCTGGAACTGCCTTGTGGCAGAAAGCAAGGACACGAGACATAACAAGCCCGTCATGTGACCTCAAAACTCTCATCAACTTCAGCACATTCTTGTCAGCGTTCTCTCATTTCACGGGCATATTTTGACTGGGGGAAGAGTGCAGCATTGATCATGGGGTTGTTGACATGGACTGACCTACCTTGAAGTTAAACCACCCTGAAGATCATGTAATGCAACGGGCCCCGTTCCAGAGATTTAATCCTGTTAATGTAGACATCTTCACCTCTGGCATAAAAGCTACACATTAGCCTTTGAAACGGAGCCCATGGCCTCCCCACCAAGTCCAGATTCTTGGGCACCAGCCATTTTGCCCTTGATACAGGCAAAGTTGCAAAACAGATCGCACCTTTTGAAAATGGACTTTGGCCAACTAGCTTCCATCTAGTAGTATTTATTGATAATGCCTCTATTCCACTCTCTAAATCAATGATGCCCAAGGCAGCTCCTGAACATACATACATGCCGAATTCTCTTGTTTATCACCCACTGCCTAAAAAGTCTGCCAGGCTGGTTCTATTTGGGCTTTAGTATTAAATCTGGGGGGGAAAGGGCTTTCATAGTCATCTTTCTTGAGATGTGAAGCAGAAAACCGAGTCACTGCACTTGCAAACGCTTCCAAAAACTGACATTTTCAAATCCCTGCAACAGCATACCTGACACATGAAGCTGCCTCATACTGAATCAGACCACTGGTCCATCAGAGTATTCAGATTGGAAGCAGCTTTTCAGGGTCTCAGGCTGAGGTCTTTCACATCACCTGCTAGCTAGTTCTTTCAGCTGGAAATGCCAGGGACTGAACCTGGAAACTGAACCCAAGCAGATGCTCTACCATTGAGCCACACGCCTTGCCCCCAAAGTCCATTGATTATCACTATGATGGGTGGGGGTTCCTGAGGTCTGTGAAAGTCTGAGACTTCTGAAACATCTGGGGAACAGCAGCCATAAGTAGGGACAGGCTGATTTTAATAGAATCATGGAATCATAGAGTTGGGAGGGACCTCCGGGGTCATCTAGTCCAACCCCCTGCACAATGCAGGAACTTCACAGATACCTCTCCCCCACACCCCCAGTGACCCCTGTTCCATGCCCAGAAGACGATAAAAAAATCTCCAGGATCCCCAGGCAAACTGGCCTGGAGAAAAATTGCTTCCTGGCCCCAATGTGGTGATCAGCATTTCCCTGGGCATGTAAGAAAGGGCCACAAGAACTAAGCACTGATGCAACCCTCCCTGCCACAAGAACTAAGCACTGATGCAACCCTCCCTCCCTCTCATTTTGCAGGAAGAAAAATTAGGAATCTGATTTTTTTTTAAAAAAATTGACATTTAAGAGATTGTATCAAGTTTGTCAAATGACATGTGCCCCTTCTCGCAATCAGTGGTCTGGCATTACTGTTTGTTACAGATTGCAAAGTATGTTTTACTGTATGCAATGTAGCCTAGTTCTTTAAGAAAAGCAGATTCAAGGAGGATGATTTGGAAAGGAGTAGTGGGGACTCAAACCTGGTTCTCCCAGATTCGAGTCCACACTCCTAACCACTACACCAAACTGTCTCTCAGTGGGATGGGCTTTGTTCCTGTTCTCATAAGACAACACAGAGAAGCTATATAGATTTCAGCATTCCTTATACTATCAGTCAATCAAAGGTCAGTATTCACAAAGGCCAAAAATAGAGAAAAAGTCTCTCAACAGTGAATATTACACATGAGCCAGTGCTTATTGATACTAGACACACCCAGAGAAGAAAGGAATCTCTCAAAATTTAGTATTATCCATGACCTATCTGCTGGTTAGTACTAACTCAAAAACATGGGGCTTTCTCCAAACTGGAGTTCCACAAAACCAATAGTTATGCATATTTCACATCCCCCCTCTAAAAAAGAAAGTGTTTCCCAACAATTATCCAGTTAGTGACATTACAAGTGTCAAGGACAGCAGAGCAGATGAATAGAAAAGGAAGAAAAGAAAATCTGGCAATGTTTAGTCGTGCTTGCCACCTGGAAAATAAGTAATATTGCACAAGACTGGCAGGAGGAATGTCACAACAGCTGGCGATCCTGTAGCTACAGTGGGGCATTTCAGGGCCAGGCCCCCTGACTTATTGCCCAGGCCTCCTGACTTCCCATCCATCCAGTTTATTTTATTTTGTTTTATTTTTCATGCTGAGCCGAGTTGTCACCCTGCCTTCCCTGCTGGCAGCGTGTACAGGGGTGCCCCCGACTTATTTAAATCCCCCCCGAAGTAAAAAATCCTTACTACGGCCCCGACAGTTGGTATTGCGCACCATCTCATAGTGGTAGATATTTCACATTCCTAAAGAAAGAAGGAGGATTCCTCATTGTCAGTTATTCATTTAGGAGCATTCCAGATGCTGAGAGAGAGGAGCGATCTCTGGGGATGTAACGAAGCACAATTGTCAATAGTTAATTGGCATTTCACATGCCCAGCATGAGAAATCTCGCAACCATTTATGTTGAACCTAAGCCAGTAGTACTCACATGCTCCACAGTCCCCAAACCAAAAAGCAGGATCCTTTGGAGATTAATATTTTGCATAACCCAAGAGTTGTTTCCGTTTCTAATTTTATAAAGAGCTAGGAAGTAATAAATGGAAGACAGGAGCGGGGGGGGGGAGTAAACATTTAATTAGACAAGGGTGTTTTTTTTAAAAGAAAAAGAGTGCTGTTAATAATCCATGTTAGATCCGATCATTAGTATTTCAGAAAAGCTCAAAGTGGAAAGAGAGAACATCCTACAATAAGTCATATTCCTCAGGAGAAAAGACAGACCTTTTGCTAGCAACTAGTGTTGCCATCCTCCAGGCGGGGCCTGGAGATCTGCTATTACGACTGATCTCCAGACCATAGAGATCAGTTCCCCTTGAGAAAAAGATTGCTTTGGAGGGTGGACTCTATGGCATTGTACCCTGCTGAGGTCCCTCCCCTCCTCAAATCCCACCCCCCTCCCTAGGTTTCACCTCAAAAATCTCCAGGTATTTCCCAACCCAAAGCTGGCAGTCCTACTAGTAACACAGAAGTTTAGTGATGAGGCTGTACAGCATTCTTGTGTTTCATAAGGGAGACCTCCCCTTTTCCAAAGTTAGTGTAGCTACAACTCAGCCCTCATTCCCAGATGTTGCTGCAGTGCCAACACTGGGGTAATGCCTACAATCTCTTAGTGTGTGGGGGGGGGGCAGCAGTAAACCATAGTGAACCACATCTGAGGTCCCCAGAAGGTTCACTGTGAGGCTCACTACCAGACAGCCTTGGAATGAGTTGCAAGCACACCTGAAAGTACCATGGACGGGCATGGACGCTGACCCACTTTTTGCACTGCACCTTCTTAGTCTGTGCCCCCCGTGGGAGACATTCATAGCTACTATTGAGGGAGGGGCAGTTGTACACAGGAGATGTATGCTGTGTGCCCAGAGAGGGGCCAGGGGAGCCTCCTCCCTTGCTTACCTGTTTAGAGAGAATTTTCCTTGAATCCTCAGGTGAAGGATCTAGGTCAGCAAGCAGGTGTGTCCTACTGAACTGGAGTACCTGGAAGGGTTCCGGGCAAAATTAAAGATTAAAAATGAACAAAGATACAAAAACACAATACATTTATTTCACAGTATTGGTCCTTACAATGGCCTCAATTGCCACTGATAATCTGTCATGACATCCAAAAGTGACAAATATTGACCCCCAACCAGACACGTTTTGGCCCAATTGGCCTTCCTCAGCAGTCAAACTAATAACTTGTAACACGGCTCATAACATGATAATACATCATAAACTAATGAAGTTATTCTGATAATTATAGTCTCTGACCGAGGGAAAGAATACTGGTCATAAACCTCGTTCTTAAGAATACACAACCATGGTCAGGTACACTTATTCCTATGGCAACGACTCAATCAATTGTATACCTTTTTCATTTGGTCAGAAAAGTTCTGTAAAGCTAGGGTCAGGGTTCTGAGCAGAACCATGTTTGTTTATTCACCACAATTATAGCCCACCTAAAGGGCTCAAATCCTTAGAATGCTGCTGCTCCATTTGTTCTTATCCTTGGCTGTTTGTACAAGACTCCTTTCCCCGGGTCCTTAGAGTTCCCATCACTCTTAAGTGTGCCCTATAAGAAGCCAGAGAGATATAGCCTCATGCCGTTGGCGGAGCTATGGGTGTCCTGGACGGGGCTACCTAGGAGAACTGCGACTGGCTGCTGGGATGGTCTTCTTAGCCAATGAGCAACAGGGGCTATCCTAAGCAGAATTGTGTGTGTGTGTGAAGCACAAGTCACAGCTGACTTATGATGATTTCATAGGGTTTTCGAGGCAAGAGATGTTCAGAGGTGGCTTGCCAATGCCTTCCTCTGCACAGTCACCCTGTAATTCCCCAGCGATCTCCCATCCAAATACTAACCCCAGCTGACCTTGCTTAGCTTCTGAGAGATCAGGCTAGCCTGGGCCATTCAAGTGAGGGCAGATAGAATTATACCTTGATAAGTCAATTCCTAGATGACCCAGGCTGGCCCAATCCCGTCAGATCTTGGAAGCTTAACAGAGCTGACCCTAGTTAGCATTTGGATGGGAGACCACCAAAGAAGTCCAGGGTTGCAACACAGAGGCAGACAATAGTAAACCAGCTTTGAATGCTTCTTGGCTTGAAAACCTATGGGGTTTGCCATAAATCAGCTGTGATTTGACGGTACCTTCCACTACCAACTCTGTTTAGGATGCTTTTGCTTGTCTTTTGTCTCCTGTTTAGTTAGTAATGTAAATCAATGGTGCGACCTCATTTGGAGTACTATGTATAGTTCTGGTCACCACACCTCAAAAAGAATATTATAGCATCGGAAAAAGTGCAGAAGAGGGCAACTAGAATGATAAAATGGTTGGAATGCTTTCCCTATGAGGAAAGGTTAAAGCGTTTGGGGCTCTTTAGCTTGGAGAAATGATGGCTGAGGGGTGACATGATCGAGGTTTATAAGATTATGCGTGGGATACAGCGGATAGAGGAAGAAGTACTTTTCTCCCTTTCTCACAATACAAGAACTCGTGGGCACTCCATGAAATTGCTGAGCGCTCGGGTTAGAACATATAAAAGGAAGTACTTCTTCACCCAAAGAGTGATTAACACATGGAATTCACTGCCACAGGAGGAGGTGGTGGCGGCTACAAGCATGGATGGCTTCAAGAGGGAATTGGATAAACATATGGAGCAGAGGTCCATCAGTGGCTATTAGCCCCAAGGTATAGATAGGAACTCTCAGGCTGGGGCAGGTGATGCTTTGTATTCTTGGTGCTTGGGGGGGGGGGCACAACCGTGGGAGGGCTTCTAGTGTCCTGGCCCCACGAACCTTCTGATGGCACCTGGCATTTTTGGCCACTGTGTGATGGAGTGTTGGACTGGATGGGCCATTGGCCTGATCCAACATTAGCTTCTCTTATGTTCTTATGTTCTTAATGCCTGGAGAGTCCCCAGATATCCATAGATTTTCAGTTCTCTTGGCATTGTTGTAAAATTCAATCCTTGGCAGAACAGTCTCAGAGTGTGTGTGTGTGTGTGCGTGTGTGTGTGTGCGTGTGTGTGTGTGTTAAAGAACTGTGACCTTGCATCACCTCCAAATCTTCGGGAAGAAGTTAAACCGTCTGAGATGTAGAGTTTAAGCAACGGTAACGCTCATGAGAGCAGGAAGGGAACTAACAGAGTGTGTGAAGCGTAGCACAGTCAACACAACAAATTCGGTAGCCTTCTTCAAGTCTTGTAGCAGCTTTTTATTACTGAATAAATAGATTTCTCCCTGTAGCCTATTAGCATCATACTTGTGGAATTATTAATACAGAGAACCGTTTGTTAATTTTGACCGGGAGGAACTGGGTTCAAATCACCACTCAGCCATGGAACTTGCTGGGTGAGCACCAACCAACTTGACAAAGATTAATCTCTGTTTCCAAAGGTTCCTTACCTTTCCTTAAACTTACATAAAATGCTTCTCCTTACTTACTGTAGGTGTCAAGAGCCACCTTTTGGACATCCCTGGAATTGCCAGCTTCATTTTTAAAAAAAACAAAACCTCTTTTGACACATGTCGGTTCCTTGTGAGTTTGCCTTTACAAATACGGCTTCTATTAATTTGGCACACACACAGTCAACTTTTAAAGAGCTGCCCCAGGGAATTCTATTGCATACATACCTTGCAAGGGATATTGCAATGATTAATTACTGTTTATGCACATTTTGAACATGTAAAATGCTGTTTAAGTGCTGGGTGATTAATTGCAAGCTGTGCCCACCCTCTTTCTTGTAGTGCTCACACACAACAGTTTCCTCACACAGTTAGACAGATTGTAGGGCTCTTTCTCATTCAAGTCTGGGTTTAAACGAAATGAGCATTTATTAATATTCTGTAACTTCCCTTTCTGAAATCCTGCAGGTATAGCATTTAAAAAGAAGAAAATTCTACCCTATCTGTTAATATAATTGTTCCATTTTCCAGATAATATGTTTATTAATTGTGTTTAATTTTTTAAAAACATATGTTCATCAAATCTCATACAATCTAAAGAATGGATGACCAACTGGTAGCTTGCTGGCAACATGTGACCTTTCACACAATAATATCTGAATCCAGAAAGCCTATGAATACTTTAATCAGAGCATCATAAAGATGTAGTTTGCAGCTTTATGTATAAGGAGAAGAAAACTCTTTGTAGAAAGTTCACCGTGCAAGAAAGGCCTCCCATGCTGTCATGCTACTTTTAAGTAACAAATGTATGTATTTATTTATTTTTATTTATTAAATTGGATTTGCTAGGCCGCCCTTCCCTACAAGAAGGGATCAGGGCAGCTTACAACAAAATAGTATACACAGTCTACATTTAAAATTAAGCTAAAACAAACCAATAATTTAAAAAGTATATATGCAATATACAGGATGGCGGGAAAAATTCCAGCTCCCCAGCCTCTGGGGGGGAGGGGTTATGAGGGATGGGGAAATGTATTAGAGTGCCAAAGGGTGCCCCGCTGCTATCTTTAGGGTTGCCAAGTCCTACCTTAAGCCACAGCAGCGGACTCCCGGCTTACTCCGGGAGCGCACGTGTACCGCAAGGACGTCACCCGGAAGTGACGCAACCGTGTCGGGCGCGGGGCTGCGGTCATCCGAGGGAAAAGCATAGAGTTTTCCCTCAGATGACCACGGCCTTGCCCCCAGCGTGCCCAGCGTGGCTGTGTCACTTCCAGGTGACGTGCTGACGCCGGGCACGTCCCGTGCTTTGGGGGTGGGGTTCCCCCCGGGGCCCAATCCGCCAGCGGCGGGGAACGGGCCTCTGGGGTGGGGGTTTCCCCACCCCCCAGGGGGACTTGGCAAGCCTAGCTATCCTCAACCGAAGGCCTGGAGGAACATCTCTGCCTTACATGCCCTGAGGAAAGATAGCAGCTCCTGCAGGGCACAGATGTCTTCTGGCAGAGCATTCCACCAGGCGGGGGCCAGGGCTTCTCTCAGGCTGGGGACCACCAGGAAGTTCTTATTCTAGGGCTGCCAAGTCCCCCTGGGAGGGTGGGGTTTTTCCCACCGAAAAGGCCCCCAACCCGCCAATCCAGATCAGGCCGGCGGGGGAAACCCTGCCCCCAAAGTGCCCGGCTTGGGCTGACGTGCCTGGCATGATGACATCACCCGGAGGTGACATCATCACACTGGGCACATTGCCGGCCGACGCTCTAGCAATCAGCCTGAAAACTCTATGGTACCAGAGTTTCCAGGCCTATTGCTAGAGCGTCAGCCAGCGACTTGCCCGACATGATGATATCACTTCCGGGTGACGTCATCGCGGCACGTGTGCAAATCTCCAGGAACAGAACCGGGTCTCCCCCGCTGTGCCAGGTAAGTGACTTGGCAACCCTGTCTTATTCCCTGAGCGTGATGCTCTTCCAGGGGCATACCAGGGCAAACAAAGTGGGACCCACAAAGACCTACAGTGGAGGGAAACCCCGTTTCCCCCTTCTCCCTTCCCTGGCGTCTTCTCCCCATGCCCCCCTCATCCTGCAGCACTGTTGACTCTGCATTGTACCCAATCACATATTCTGAAGATTTAAAGGACCTCATTTCAAGAGGGGGTGTGGTGATTTCTGCTGCCTTATTTGTCCTCCCTTATGGCAGACCCCGCCCCCCACCCCATGTTGTTCCTGAAGGTTTACTGACTGCCAGGTGGCTCATTGAACTGTTTAAGGAAGGGAGAGGAAATCAGAACACCCTTTTAGAAAAGTAAAGTATCCTTAAGTGTTTTTACCAACAGGAAGGACACTCAAGAGTGGCAGAGGGGTGACAATGTCAGATTAGGACTTCAGTGGAATGATTCAAATCCCTGCTCTGCCATGGAAGCTTTCTGGGATAACTTGGGCCTGTAATAATCTCTCAGCGTAGCCTACTGCATTGCTGCGAAGATAAGGAAGGGGCAGGATGGTGAGAAAAACAAACTTTGGCTCCTGATAACAGTGGGGTTCCCAACCTCCGGGCAGTGGCTGGAGATCTCCCACTATTACAATGGATCTCCAGGTGACAGAGATCGGTTCCTGTGGAGAAAATGGCAGCTTTGGAAGTCGGACTCTATGACATTATGCCTCAGACCTCGCTCCCTCAGGCTCCACCCCCAAATTCTCCAGGTATTCCCCAACCCAGAGCTGGCAACCCTAGATAACAGCCAGAACCAGGATATAAATACAAAAATAATAAGCGCACAATCACTTAATTAAAATCTTTCTGAAAGAATAAACTCTGAACCTGGAGGTAGCAATAGGCAGCAGTGGTGGCAGGCACAGAAAGAGGGGACTGGTGATGCATGACCAGGGGCCACCACAAAGGGCTCTGTCGCCCTCCAAGGCAAGACCCAAGATGACGGGCATAAGATCTGGGCATCCCATGGAGCTGCCTTCTACTGAGTTATACCATTGACCTCTCCAGATCAGTCCCTCCTCCTTTGACTGGCAACAACTCTCCAGAGCCTTTCTCATCACCTGCTACCTAATTATTGTCATTGGAGATGATGAGGATTGAATCTGGGGCCTTCTGTGTGCAAATGTGCTGCTTTGCCACTGAGCTATGGGGACTGGCCATAACACAGTGACAAAGCACCTGTTTTTGCATGCATGCACAAAGCCCCAGATTTGGAGACGATGCTGTTCACCTAGATGGCATTGGCAGAGTTCAGGAAATAATCGAATGCACGCTTTGGAATTCGCCTTCGATGAATTTACTGCAACAGGATTTTGCAGAAAGACAGTAACTGGCTTAGGGCTGCCAAATCCCCCCGGGGGGCGGATTTCCCCATGCTTTGGAGGCCCGATTTCCACTGCCGCAGAATCAGGCCCCGGGGGAAACCCCACCCCGGCGTGCATGTCAGCCAGATGTGACGTGCTGGTGCCGGGCACGCTGGGGGCGGGGCCACAGCCATTTGAGGGGAAAGCATAGAGCTTTCCCCTCAAATGGCTGTGGCCCCGCCCCCAGCTTGCCTGGTGTCAGCACGTCATATCTGGCTGGCGCGCGCGCGCTGTAGACACCAAGTGGGAGCCCCCTGCCGCCAGCTAAAAACAATTTGGCAACCCTAAACTGGCTGCAGGCCATTAATGCAACAGAGAGGGCCTCAGAGCACAACCTCTGACACATACTAACACATAGCAGAGAGAGAAACAATACGAGGTCAGCTTGCCAGGTCTGGACTGGAAAATACCTGGAGACTTTGGATTCAAGAAAGGGCGGGGTTTGGGGAGGGGAGGGGCTTCAGCAGGGTCCAATGCCATAGAGTCCACCCTTCAAAGCAGCCATTTTCTCCAGGGGAGCTGATCTCTGACAGCTGGAGATGAGTTGTAAAAGCAGGATATCTCCAGGCCCCACCTGGAGTCTGGCAACTCTAATAAGAGGTAGGCTGAATTGCAAGAGAATACGGCCCTAACAGGCGGCGGCCCAAGGGGCTGCAAAAGGATGGAGGGCCTCTTTTGCATGCATGGAAGGAGAGAGGCCTGTGCTAGGCAATTCCCACCCATATGGGTATCTGGAGAGGGGAGGAGCTTAGTGTTTATTAGAACAATGTTCCCCCTCATTGGGGCAGTCTGTTTGCAACTGGCCAATAGGGAGGATTGTCACTCCTGCTCATCTGATTGAGGCCTAGCCGTTTTTTCTGGCATCGGATGTGGTTTGCTTGCCGGGGGGGGGGGTTGGGGGGTGGCCCGGGGTAGCTGGTTCATTATCGGAGCGAGGAGCGAGTCAGTTGTCCCTCTTTTTGCTGACTTTGCTCCCTTGGTTTTGGTAACCATTACACACTCCCTCCACACACACACACCCGCCCTCCCCTCTGGTGCCCCCCCCCCTTTTGAGTTTAGTGCTATAACCTTGTTTCTGTCTAGTCTCGGGCTTGTCTTTCTCACTCGGCAGCTTTGATGGGACAGTTTTGGGCGTGGCCTGCAACCGTGTGCAGGGGCGCCATTTTGTTTGTGTGCTTTTCCTTAGGCTGTGACAGCTTCTGGAAAGAGGAAGGGTCCCGCTAAGGACTCCCAAACTGCAGCCAAGACTGCATCAAAAGTGGTTCCTGAGGCTTATTCCTCATCTGTCGACAAGGAGACAGAGCAGGAGCACCATTTGATTTTGGAGCATTTGGAGGCATTAGAAAATGCACATGGGGTTACGGTTGCTTGGGGGAAGGTCGAAATTCCACAGTCTGGCCATCAGGCTAAATCTTCACAATTTAACCAAGCGGTGTTGGCATGTCTTACAGTTTCAGAAGGGACATCTACTTCAACTCCTTCTGCAGGGAGTGAAGATGAAGGGCTTGAGCAGGGAGCCACTGCATTGGAGGGAATGTCAGGCCAGGGGTCTGCTTTGGAGGCTGTACCATTTGGCGTGGCTGTTGCGGCCGTGGAGGAGAATGGTAAGTCTGATGTTTCATCTGGGGGAACTGCCTGGCCTTGGGGATCATGGGTCTCTTTAGATAATAGTGGCATGCAGGGGTCATTTCCTGCAGGAGCGCACAGGAGCGGAGCTCCAGCAGTAAAGAGCCCAGGGGGTGGGCGCATGCAACAAGCCCCAACCCCTGCTCCCAGCAGCCCTCAGTCAGAGCAAGAAGCAGCCAGGTAAGTTGCAGAGCTCCCCCGGCTCCCCGGTCCAAAACAGTCCAGTGGCACCTTTAAGACCAAGTTTTATTCAGGTACAAGCTCTCCCTCCTCTGCAAGGACAGATCTGCATGTGTCCCCCCCCCAATAGCTAGCAATCCAAAACAGTCCAGAGAAGCCTGAGCGGTGGGTGTTGCCTTCTGACACACTTCCGGTGATGTCAGGGGGCGTGGTATATGCAAATAAGTTATGCTAATGAGTTATGCTAATGAGCTCCTGCACCTCTTTTTCTACGAAATGACCCCTGGCGGCATGGTGGCGTCTAGCACCCAATTGAGCAGCACGGTTGGGCCTGCACTGGCCACTGCCAGTTCATGGGGAGTACTGCCTGCTCATATCATGGGGACTTGGCTGTTGGGGGTGAGCGGATTGATCCCAGGGTGGTTATGGGGCGCTTCCTGCAGCTCCTATTAGATCAGTTCCCTTCAGCACTATTGCCAAGGGGGGAGGTTGGAATGCCCTTGGGTGACCACCTGACTCTCGCAACCAGGGAGAAAATTCTAAAAGGGGACTTTGTGGATGTCTTTACTCGGTTGTTTCGGGACACTGAGAAAAAAGGTAACGGGATGAACGGGATAAGAAGCGGCTGAAACATCGACATGTTGATCGCTCATGGGCTAATTGGTTACTGGGCTTCTTAATCTATGCAGAGGTGGTCGCTAGGACTCACCCTGTGCGGGCTGCTCCCTATTTCCAATACATAGATATCATCTACTGGGCATATGCTGAATTTTCTGGTGGGGCCTGGTTACAATATGATGAGGAGTTCAGGATGTGAGCAGCGGTTAACCCCACTCTGCCATGGGATCAGCTGCATCAACATCTTTGGCTCCAGCTGATGTCTTCAGCCAAGCCTTCCTTGGGGGATCGCTCTGATAGCGGTCATAATACGCATAGGACAGCTGGAGCATCAGCATCTTGCCCCTGATGGGACCAGGGGTTTAACCCAGACTGCTTTGCTGGGAGTTTGCATCACAAGGGGTCTGTGCACACAAGCCCTGCAAGTTCAAGCATGAGTGCCCCTTATACGGGAGGGGTCCCACGCCTTTATGGCTTACTGCAGGGCCAAGCACAGAAATGGTAGCAAGAGACCTGGGGGCAGTGGCACTTCTCCCCAGAGAGTGGCAAAAGGGTCCCAGCCCTATAAACCTGACTCAACGTAAACAGTGGCTAGGCTTAGACCCTAATTCTGTAGATAGTTTATATTTTTTGGATGGTTTCACTAATGGTTTTAGGATCCCTTATACAGGTGCACGGGCAGCCTTCATGGCTAAGAACCTCAAGTCTGTTCAGAGGTTGGAGCAGGTGGTTAGGGACAAGACTGCAAAGGAATGCAAGGAAGGCAGGGGCTTGGGCCCCTTTTCTTCTCCCCCGGTTCCTACTTTAAGGGTGTCGCCATTGGAGGTGGTGCCCAAGAAAGCGGAAGGCGAGTAACGATTGATACATCACCTTTCCTTTCCTAGAGGCGATTCAGTCAATGATGCTATCCCAGAACACCTGCGTTCAGTTTGGTATATGTCTTTTGACCAGGCTGTATGGGTGGTATGCCAGTGCGGCCTGGTGGGGGAAATGGCGAAGTGCGATATCAACTCAATGTTTGGCTTGTTGCCTGTGCACCCTGGGGATTTTGAACTTTTGGGTTTTGCCTTTGAGGGACAGTTTTACATGGATAGGGCACTCCCAATGAGTTGTTCAATTTCCTGTTCTGCTTTTGAGTGTTTTAGTTCTTTTCTGGAATGGGCTCTAAAGGTCAAGTCTCGTTTGAAGCACAGAGCCCATTATTTGGATGATTTTCTGTTTTTAGGGTCAGCGGGGTCTGGATGGTGTCATCACCTGCTCATTTCTTTCATAGAGCTAGGTAGTGAGCTGGGGGTTCCTCTGGCTCATGAAAAAACTGAGGGGCCATTGCCTATTTTGGGAATAGAATTGCATACCATTCACCAGGCGTCCTGGCTACCTGAGACTAAGCTATCTTAGTTGCAATCTCAGGTGACGAGCTTTTTGGCTAAAAAGAAGGCCACTGATTTTGAACTGCAGCATCTAGTGGGCCATTTGAATTTTGCCTACCGGGTCATAGCTCCTGGTAGGGCATTTTTGTGGAGATTGTGTGGTGCGATGTCCAGCCTTCGAAATCCAAACCACAGGGTAAGGATTAGCAAGGGCATGAAGGAGGACTTGCAGGTTTGGGAGATGTTTTTGTGCAGGTTCAGTGCTTGGAGGGAAGACTGACATTCCCTTTTGGAGGGAAGACTGACATTTGCAAGGGGGTCTTCAGGTGACCTCTGACATGGCTGGATCCATGGGCTCCAGGGTTTACTTTAGGGGTCACTGGTGCACTGCTGAATGGCCTGAAGACTGGGTACAGGATGGCCTTTGTAGGGATCTGAACTTTCTTGAATTCTTCCCAATATTGGTTGCCTAATGGGTATGGGGTGATCAGCTGGCCAAGAGTTCAGTACATTTCTAGTGTGACAACTTGGCAGTGGTTCAAGTTATCAACTCTCTGACCTCCAATTCTCCGAGAGTCATGAGCTTCGTGCACCACTTTACGTTGCGCTGTTTGCAGTTGAATGTTCTTTTCCTCGCCAAGCATATCCTAGGTGTGAATAATGGGGTGGCGGACACTCTCTCTCGTAAACAAATGGAGAGGTTTCGTCACCTTGCCCTGGAGGCAGATTTACACCCAACGAGGATGCCCTAAGAACTTTGGCAGATTGGCAGATCGAGGCTAACAGGTCAATCAAGTTGGCTCTAGCGCCAAGCACAGAGAGAGCTTATGGCCATTCAGTCCGAATGTTTTTGGCATTTAGGGGGCAGGTAGGGCTCCAAGATGTTTGGCCGATACCTGTGAACCATCTGCTCCAACTTTGTGTTATGCTGAAAGGTAAGGGTTTGGCTATTAAATATATTAGGTTGCAACTTGCTGGTCTGGCTTTTCATAGTAAGGCCGAAGGATTTTTGGACTTTACTACTGATTTCCGGTTGCACAAGATGCTTGCAGGATGGGCTCGGGAGGCTGGCTCACAACGGGATTCAAGGCCCCCATTTCTCCTGGGGTGTTAAAAGGGCTGTTTGGCACGCGGACTCAAGTTTGTAGTTTAGGTTTTGAGATTCTTTTATTTCATGCTACTGTCCTGACTGCGTTTTTTGGCACTTTACAGGTCAGTGAGTTGGTTTATTTATATTTATTTATTTATTATTTCGGCTTACTATCCCGCCCTAACCCCTAAGGGTCTCTGGGCGGCTTACAGGGTATTCTAAGAACAGTTTCCCTAACTAGGGCCACATGAGGTGGGGGAGGGACAGCCTACTGGCACCCCAGGTGGTGTGGCTGTTTGTCTCTCGGGCTTGGGCTCGGCTCCATTTCTCCTCAGGCGGTCCTCGGTCAGGCGTTCGTTCCGGCGTTCAGGGTGGCCTCCTTTTTTCTCCTTCTCGGCGGAAACTACTCTCGGCACACAGTCCGTGTTTCGCATGGCCTTGACTTGTGTCCACTCGGCTCCGTCGCGCCTGCGCATCACATCGTCGTGCGTCTTGCATCTTCCGGTCCACCTCCACCGCCGACCGCCGGCGTCCGTTCAGCAGTCCTGGTCAGACCCTTTAAAGAGGGCCCTGCAAGTGGGTGATATTTCGGTCAAAGGTTACACAGTTTTGATCCACGTGAGGCAGTCCAAGGCTGACCAAAAGGGGAAGGGGAACAAGATCTCCCTAGGGGTTTGCATGGACAAGGACCATGGCCAGCATGGCCTGTAGGAGGGCCCTTTATTCATTCATGTGGACAACTCCCCCTTGACCAAACACCATTTTTGGGTGGTGACATCAATGCCCTTGACGAAGCTGGGCTTGTCTGGAGTGCGATTGGGCACTCACTCCTTTAGAATTGGTGCTGTGTTCACCACTGCAGCCATGGGTTTTTCCAACACAGCCATTCAGAAGGTGGGGCGGTGTTCTGCTGCTTATAAGACCTCTGTTCAGCCTCACAAGTTTTTAGCCTCCAACTCAGACATTTTTGTCTTAGCTCAGGAAGGATGGCTCCAGATCAAACTAATTTAGGCAGGAGCCAAATCGCTTGCTCACAACTTTAATGCCAGTAGCTCACAAAGTAGAATTTTTGCTCACAAGACTCCACAGCTTAGAGGGAGCATTGCAAGTTGTGTCGTGTCTCCCCTCGTGCTCCACGACTAGAGGTGGTGGGCCCACAGCAGGGTGTTAGCATGTCTTCCGCCTGGCAAAGGCCATGTTGTGGTTGGCTTGTGGCAGTGGCTCAGTGGTTCACCCTGTTTAAGATCAGGAAAGGGATCAGGGGATCCCTTTGCCTGACGTGAGTTGTGACCCTTGCCAGTTACAGTTTATTCATGTTGAATTAATAGTTAAATAAAGCTGCCATTAGTTTATACCAAATACCTGTGTTGGTCTCTTTCTTCCAACTATGCATGCAAAACATTCAATTAACCCTAAACGAGAATGCTCCACAGCTCCCCCTAGGGTACAAGTGGATTAAATAGGGTTGCCAGGTCCAATCTTCTCCCCGGCAGGGGGATTGGGGGGGAGTGCCAGGAGGGGCTGTCCCCAATGTGATGACATCCCACAGTGCCATCACCGCATCAGGGGCGGAGCGCCACACACACACATGCCCCCCTGCGCTTTCCCTTTAAAGGTTCCCTTTAAATGGTTGGGGGGCTGTGGTGGCTCAGGTGGTTAAAACACTGAACTGCAGACTGGAAGGTTGGTAGTTCAGCAGTTTGAGACCAGAGTGCCGCAGGAGTGAGCTCCCATCTCTGGTCCCAGCTCCTGCCAACCTAGCAGTTCAAAAGCAAGAAACTGCAAGTAGATAAATAGGGACTGTTTTGGTGGGAAGGTAACAGCATTCTGTGCACTTTGGAGTTTAGTCATGCCGGCCACATGACCACGGAAATGTCTTTGGACAGTGCTGGCTCTTCAGATTGGAAACGGAGATGAGCACCACAAGCCTAGAGTCAGATTCGACTGGCTTTCGAGCAAGGGAAACCTTCATCTTTACCTTAAATGGTTGGGAGGGAAGGGGGCACTGTGCTCGCCTGCCCTGCAAGTGGCGAATTCACGGCTTGTGGGGCAGGCACGCTACCACAGCACCATGGCACCCACCACCATCTTTCCTAGTGCCCGCCAAGTGTTTTCAGAAACTGGGTGGGGCCAGGTGGAGCTTGTGCCAAGCAGGGCTTCTGATCGCCCACTTGATGTCCGACCGGCTGTAAAGATTAAAATAACATTTCAGCAACAGCTGCCACCACAGTGTAGGTCTTCTTCTGTCTCTCTGACTCTTCTTTCCCAGGGTGTTTTTAAAACTTACCCCTCATATCCTCTGCGCTCTTGGGCTCCCCAGGTGGCCACTTTGTGGTTGCACCCATCACGCAGTGTTAGCATTCAGTGTGCCTGCAGGCTCAAAAAGATTGGTGATCCCTGGTAGTTGGGAATGCCTTCTCATTATTCACTTCAGACCTACATCTTCCTGCTGGAGCTGTCTGGAGTTGCTATAAGCTGCCACACATGATTTAAAGCTGTAGAAATAGATTACGTCATGCTAAATGCTGAAAATGCAGTGAAAGGGGGAGCCTTTCCATTTATTTTTGGACAGTCGTGGACATCTGTCGAGAGTTCGTAGAAAAAGATCTTTGTTCCCCCTTCTTCCCTCCCCCGGACTAATCCAGTTCCTTTTCTTGATGGGTTGACGTTCCTGTGTAAGGCGCCCATTCATCACACTGTCTCCCAGGCAAGGCAAGAAACTTGATGAAATGTTGCTGAGTGAATGAAGATGCTCTGTTCACCTGCATGGAAAAGTCCCATTTTAGGGGGCACACATCCATCCATCTGAGTGCTAGACACACAAATGGTCCCAGAATAGACAAGGTGTGGTCTTGAGTATGAGCAATTGCAAAGGATGTCTTCACTTGAGAAGCATAATGCGTATTTTGCTTAAATCAATTTATAATGCAAATGTAAACCCACTGTGGGTCAGAATGGGCATTCCAGCCACCTCTGCCCTGGTGCGTTAACACTGATCCTGTACATGGCACTGTTGCGCAGTGCGTCTGAAGCAACTTTCCAGCACCACCAGCCACTAGGACTTTTCCAGCCACTCCAGCACTCACCAGCATTCACTGCAGAGGAGGTTCTATATAGCACCACACCAATACAGTCCTGTGGTAAACTATATACAGATATATTTACGATATATACACTCCACTGACAAACTGCTCCGCCAAACACCATATCCAAAGAGAAGGGGATACAGAGCACGTACATGTCCACATATATACATTGAGTGTCCAATCAGCTTCATGCTGAGTCATGATTACTGACCTCATTCCTTATCTGGTCTGAACCGGTCAGGACTTGTTATCAGCAGCTTGCCTGCTGTCACTTAGATCCTTATGATCTGAGGGGTGAATATTAACAACCAGCAGGCACAGGCAGACCTTGAAAGCTGATCCAAGGGCATTTACAGGGTGGTGCCTCTCTAGCAGTTCTCCAAGGGCACGTAAATAGTACCCTGGGTGAAGAAGAGTGTCTTTGGCATAGGGTTGCCAGGTCCCTCGCCCAGATGTTGCTGGAGTGATGATGTGACTTCCTGTGCAACACTGGTGATGTGGCCTGAGCCTTTCTCCTTCTCCGGGTAAGGATCCCACCAGCTGGGATGCAGGTGGGCAGGGCCTGGCCGTGGGGGACCCCCACCTCCACCAGGAGAGTCTGGCAACTAGGGCTACCGGTGGGGGACGGGGGGTAGGGTTGCCAGTCCAGAACCAGGTTGGAAAACTCCTAGAAATGTTGGCCTGGAGAGGACAGAGAGCTCAGTGGGGTGGGGTGCCAAAAAAATCCACTTTCTCCAGGGGGACTGATCTGTGTAGCCTGGAGAGATGCTGTAATTCCAGGGGATCCCCAGGCCCCACCTGGAGGCTGGCGACTCTACTTTGGCACCCCCTGGGCAGCTCTGCAATACTGCCAAATTGTGCGACTTGTGCAAGATTGCAAAACTTAGCAGCGTAACAGGCCTTGCAGCATCTCTCAAGCTTTCCCGCCAATGTCTGTGGAAAAGATCAAGAACAAACTCCCTGCCCAGTGCTGTTTTTCTCTCAGTGCTCTCTTCCTGATTCAGTTTTGGGATCCCGGTGAAACCTTACCGGCTGTACCTTCTTCATTCTTCTTCCCTCCCAGGGGGTAGCTTCTTCAGTCCTTCCCGCTCTGTCCAGGTCTTCTTCTCCATCTCTCCTTTACCCTTCACAGTATGGTTGCCTGGGCCTGGAGACTCCAAGTGACTACTGAAAAAAGCGGTCTTTCTGGATCATACACTGCAGGAATTTCCAACATTACACTAAATGGGGGGAGGGGGGAATGTAGGAATAGTTTCAGTCAGGATTAGCAACCCGACTTCCCAACAGAAGAACACCTCCTTTTCCAGGGCAGGCTGAGGAAGGAGGCCTTGGCCAGGAAGGTAAGCTAATGGCGTTAACAGCAGTAAATTAGCGACATCAAGGACGTTCTTGAAGATCTCTCTGTTTAAGAGCAGGATTTTGTGAATTTTCCTTCACAAAATTTCCTTTTCTGAAGCCCTGAACCTCTCGTGCCTCTTTTTGACAGCCTCATTTTAAAACACTGGTTCCAGACCCGCCCTTTCGTTCTGCCTCAACTATTCCACTGCAGAAGGGACTCACTTCTAAGGCCATCCCTTAGGGGTGCCCCAATGGTTTTAAAGTTCTTGCATCTCTAGTATTTCTCTTCTGTGGTTGTGGCCCCATTTTGCACCTTGCCCATAAGACTAGGGCCATCTGGGGGCTGGTGTGGACTCTTGATAACTTTCCCCCCTCCATGTCTTCCAGCAGCGTGGCCACAATGAAGAAGAGGATGTGGGGCCATCACAAACCCCACTGGGAGAATTTTTTTTTTTAATGCAATTCTTGTGTTTAAATTGTTCCTTGTCACATTAGAAGCTGCCTTCAGCAGCAATCTTAGAAAGAAGACGGAGTCATACTCATAGATTGCTGTAGATTTTCTGGGTTGTGTGGCCGTGGTCTTGGCACTGTAGAACCTGACGTTTCGCCAGTAGCTGTGACTGGCATTCTCAGAGGTATAACACATAAAGATGGAGTACTCTCTGCATCCAGTCAAACTAAGTGAGATTTTCCAAGAGGGAATATCCTAACATTGTTGGGCTCTGTGACCACTTCCGTAAGAACACAGTAGTGAATGAAAAATTAGCAGGTGAAAATAAGTAGAAATTTACCACTCACTGTTGGTTACCCTACGTGCTGTCTGATGTCTAAATGTATCTTGCTTCATGCTTGAGACAAATAGAGCATAACTAAATGGTCTCTGTTAATTAATTATTCTTAGCATTCTGCAATTAAGGATACATTTACACATCAGCCTCCTATTCTGACATATTTATTTGCTTCACTGTGTTTCCCCTTGTAATTAAAGCCAAAAAAATGGTGACCATATAAACTTAGCTTGCTATTCCTGTTTGGTTTTTGTATCTGTTAAAACATCTTCATTATGTTGCATGCTAATTTGTTGTTCATCCTCTGCCTATATGTATGGACTGTTAACTTCCATTTCGTTGTGTCTGAAAAGTGTGCATGAACACAAAAGCTCATGCCTTGAATAAAAGTCTGTTGGTCTTAAAGGTGCCACTGGACTCGGACTTTGTTCGACTGCTTAGTATGGTTACATAAAATTACAGCTCTTTAGAAGTCTTAGATCCTGAGTCAGTGGTTTTCCCCACATTGAAACAGATGACCTGATTCTAATTTCATCCGTACCTCTTGAACGTCATTGGTTTTGGAGACCCACATAGTGTATTTTGGTGAAAGGCAAAGGATAAGCGTCATTCATAAGCACTTCACTGAGAAGAACTCAACACCCCTGTAGGCCCCTTTTGCTCTCAAATATTGACCCTCCACACACACACCTGGAGCAGAACAAGTCTGTTGCTCTTGTGTCAAGCTTAGTGATGTTTTATGGGAAAATGTCTGGAGACCCTGAGGCAAGGAGCAAGAGTTATGTAAACAAGACATGGGGACCGAGCTCTGTTGTTTCAGAAGAGTGAAGAACTGGCTGAGCTGGAAGGACTCTTCCCTTACATTCTGAGGAAAATTTGAAGTGCAAAAGTCTCCAAAGAGGGACCATCAAAGAGTACCCTGGACACCTGTTTCCTTCCTGAGGTGCTAGGAAAGTGTCTACAGTAGAGAGATATTTTGGAAGAAGATGCTTTATCAAAGTCAGTCCTGGCAGCTCCGACTGGTAGTGACACTCCAGTGTCTCAGATAAAGCTGAATCCTTCCTGTGCCTGCTAATTACTTCCTTACAGCCTCTCCCACCCTCCCCCATGCCTTTCCCCCAGCTGACTTCCCTTCCCCTACTGGAACTCAGAAGACAAGAAAAGTGCCAGCAGTGATGGAAGCCATGGGAGGAGGGGGGCTTTCTACTCCTTCCTGATACACAAATGTCACAGAGAACCTCTCAGAATTAAGTTAAACAAGCATCCTTAGCAGAATTCTCTTTAAATCGTCAGGGGAAATGTTATTGAAGACACTTTCCCTGTGGGTTTAAAAAGAATTCCGCTAATGGTCCTTATTCAACTTAATTCTAAGGGGTTCTCTGCAACAACGGTGTGTTTTGGGAATGCAACTACCATAGGTTGCATGGAAAGGTCTGTCTAATCTCCCAGTGGAGCTGAACAAAGGAAGCAATGTTATAAGGGCAGGGAAGCGTATGCCCTCATCCCCAAGAAGGAGATTTCAGCAATATTTCACCTGCAGCAACACAGCTGAGTGGCTGCTTCTCTGTGCCCTGAGAACTTCTTGTCCATCTCGGACCAAACAAGATGCTCTGGCAACAGCTCCATGGCTTTCTCCTCTCATAAATTGATCCTCTAATCTGTAGCAAAGATTATGCACCCCTCAGGCTGTTCAGACTGTGCACTGCTCCCTCCTCAAATCCCTTCCCTGATTTCCTGTCTGATGACAACACAAGCCCTTACCTTCAGTTGGTCTCCTCAGGATCCCCCCTCCCCCCAATTATGCTTCAGCTTGCCCCCAGCTTAATTCCTCCCACTTTCAACCATCCTAAAATCTCCTGCTCTGCTATCCCCTCTTCTCATCCCTGTGTCTAGAAGCCCTCCCCAAACACTTGAGTGGTACCTCTCCTTCCTCTTCTATCAAGGTAAAAAGTCTTGCGGATGAAGCCTTTGGCCCTCAGAAGAGTTGGGTTTATACCCCGCCCTTCACTCAGAGTCTCAGAGTGGCTTACAATTTCCTTCCCTTCCTCTCCCCACAACAGACACCCTGTGAGGTAGGTGGGGCTGAGAGACCTCTAAGAGAACTGCTATTGAGAGAACAGCTTTGAGAGAACTGGCTGCATGTGGAGAAGTGGGGAATCAAACCCGGTTCTCCAGATTAGAGTCCACCATTTAACCACCACACCAAACTGGCTCTCAGCTAAGTGAAGCAAACCTGGAGTACCGGCAAACTTAATGGAACCTCTCTTGGCTGAAAAGAAAATGTTCTCTGAGCAGAAAACTTTAACAATCTTATTGGCAGGGGTTGACCAAAAATTTGCTGTTTCTGTGGAGAAGTTTCTATGCTCTGCAAGTGAAAATACGAGTGAAGATAATGTCCAGTGCATAATTGACTCAGATTCTAACCTTTTTAACTGTAGGTATCTTAATATAAGTGATGTATAGAGAAGTTTTATGTAGTTAATTTTTTTCAATTACTGTTTTTATGTTTTACACCTCTTCTGAATGGCCTGTGAGCCACAATAAAGACCGTCTGAGTACCTGCAGCTTCACTTGCGCATATTCATCCCCTCCCTCTGTAGTATTTCCTATTGGCAACAACTGCAACTAAGTTCCTCAAGGAACTCAAGGAACGAAGTTCCTCACAAGTTACTATGCATAGCACTACGAAGTCTGGTGGGACTATATTGCTGAAGTATTATTATTAAAAAGTCTAATAGCCTTCAACCTGTGCTCTCTTTGTATATGACGACACATAAATTAAGAAATCTCTTATTCAATGGCAAATCAAATTTATGAAGGGGAAAATTACTGTTGTTTACATTCAAATAATATTTGGCAAGTACATAGAACAGACCAATATATTTTGTCCAAAGGTTGGGAAGTGCCTAAGTGATTCCCAGCTGTCTGAAAATATATTGTACTTCAAGAAGACTCGGTGCTCCAAGCTGGTAGAGAGAGTGAGATCTCTGCTCAGGATATAGATCCCGTCGTTATGCAGAGTACAAGTCAAATTAAGACCAGATTTTGATGTGTTCTCTTTGAGGTAGAGCCATTCCCTGGTGGCTGTATTATAGGACTGCACTGTCAACATGTCCTCATTCTGGCCAGGTTTTTGGTTGGATCCCAGTTCGTGGATACAGCCTCCAACTATGTAGATTGTTTCCTCAACGGACAGCATTTGCTGCTTGCGGATGTGGATGTCACACAACTCAAAGTTCGTCCAGCTGTCTAAGGTAGGACAGTACTGCAAGATGTTCAAGTTTCGATCTAGAACAAAAAAGAGTTTAATGGAAAAAAAACCACTCAATTTCCTTGTACACTGAAAGTACTAAGCACGTAAAGACATAAAAGAAGCCATGTTGGATCAGGCCAATGGCCCATCCAGTCCAACACTCTGTGTCACACAGTGGCCAGAACCCAAATGCCATCAGGAGGTCCACCAGTGGGGCCAGAACTCCAGAAGCCCTCCCACTGTCGCCCCCTAAGCACCAAGAATACAGAGCATCACTGCCCCAGATGTTAATTAGTATAGTACATATGGGCAATATATTTACACAGTGATTTCTGGCGCTCATAGTGCATCATATACATTGGCATGTGATACTTAAACTGCATGCACAGTTGATGTCATCATGGAAATGTCATTTCTATTGGATGGAAAAGCATACCATCTCAGATCAATCAAGGTAACTCTAAGCTCTCTTGCTTTTTGTATGGTTTGTATTTTCTATGATGTGCTGGATTGTTTATACAGCATACTTTAATGGATGTGTACATTATTTCTATCCACTGCATGCATGATTTGGGTACTGCTAAGATTTTTCTACATATCGGGCCAGCTTTTCTGCTGGCAAAAATTTCTGCTGGCAAAAAGAAGAACCAGGGCCTTTGACCAACAAATTAATGTACTACATTTATACCCCATTTCTCTCCCCAAAGGAGACCTAAAGGGGCACACATCATTTTTCTCTCATCCATTTTATCCTCATGTGTATGGAAGCACTACATGACATTAAAGTGCGGTCCCCTTAGATGTTTGAAACTCAGAACTGTACATTGTTTAGGCCTTTTAAATGAATGTTAATCTAACATCTACAAACTGTCTGTAGTTCTGACCTTGAGAGCAATCTCATGTAGGCTTGGTGTATCCTCCCTAGTAGTTACTGCTGCAAACAGCTGGTTGCCTAACATGCTGGGGAGGCTGAAAAATGGCAATTCCCTCACAGTTGACAGCCCTCATTTTCTCTTACTCTTGACTACTGTTTTTTGAAGAATCCTCTGTCTTTTCTTCTCAGAACATTGTTTTACAGCACGGCTTGAATTTGAACTCTGTGAGCTAATTGGAATGCTTCGTTTGGTCAGAACGCCGGTTAGATAGTCAAAGGGTAGGAGTTTTTTGCAGTTGCTTATATGACTTGTTTTTGTTGCAACAGAAGGTATTCCTTTTGCTTTCTGTTTTAGCTTGTCTCTAAAGAAATTTGCTATCTTTTCTAAGGCTAAAGTGAGGACAGTGTTGCTTGTGTGGGCCTTTTTTCTCTCCCACAAAACCGAACCCAGGACTGGAGAGACAAACCACTGGAAGAGGAGGGAGCCTTAGTAATTAAGGCAAACTGCCTCTGGAACCTAGAATGGTTGTGGTTTCAGCACACAGTCCCGAGGTGGGAGGGCAGTGGGTTCATATATCATGACAACCCTGTGAGGTAAGTTAGGCTGAGAGTATGTGACTAGCCCAAGGTCACCCAGCCAGCTTCCATAGCAGACTGGGGATTTGAACCTGGGTCTCCTAAATACTAGTCCAGCTCCCCAACCACAATGTACGTGACACTGGCTTTGCTATGCTGGGAATCATGAGACCTGCACAGGGCAAAACCCATTTGGAATGAGGGCTATTGTAAGAAGGAGAAGTGGGCAATCCTGAGTGATAAAGCTGTTTGGCTCCAACCCTGTATCTTCAATTAATTTATTTAAGATGCGTATCTTTTAGTATCCTGTATTAGACCCAACACCACAAATTCTCCAGAAGCTTGTAAAGCTTGTTCTCCCTTTTATGATGCTTTAAGTGGTTCTAACAAAAGATAAATACTACATTACTATTTGTGATTTTTAAGGTATCAATACAGGCACCTACAACTTTTGCATGCATTTGTTAGTTTTCCCTTTTTGCATTTTCCCTCCTCCCACTCTTCCTAATCGACTTCCCCTTTGCAAATACGAGACTCAATAACACGTGCGACAGCAGAACCACCGAAAGACGTGCCTCACCTCTTGTAGTGTAGCCTCCCATGACGTAAATCTTGCCTTTGCACTCACATGCCGAGAATTCAGCAAGGGGGCTGGGCAAAGATGCCACAAAGTTCCACCAGTCATGCTCGGGGTTGTAACACTCCACATTAGAGAGGGACTGCCCACCGATGGCATACAGCTTTCCTCCGACGGCCAAAAGCTTAAAGTTCGACCTACAAATAAAGACTGCCATCAAGATTCTTCATTCTGTTTAGAAACACCCCCAAACACATAATAGATGAAGGCTTAACTTGAATGTAACACCAAGTAATAATTTCCCCCAGGAAGGAGGAGAAGGGGAGGAGATTGGATTTATACCCCACCCTTCACTTGGAGTCTCAGAGTGGCTTACAAACTCCTTTCCCTCCCTCCCCCCCCACAACAGACACCCTGTGAGGTAGGTGGGACTGAGAGAGCTCTTTCCAGAACTGCCCTTTCAAGGACAGCTCTTGTCAGAGCTATGGCTTGCCCAAGGTCATCCAGCAGCTGCAAGTGGAGGAGTGGGGAATCAAACCTGGTTTTCCCAGATTAGAGGCTGCACACTTAACCACTGCACCAAACTGGCTCTCCCACTGCACCAAACTGGAAGCTTAGGGGCTGGCTCACATAATAAATCAAATACCGTGTTCCCATGGGCACTAGGGACACCCACCAGCACCTTTCCTGGTGCCCACCAAGTGTTTTTAGAAAATGGGTGGGGCCAGGTGGGGTAGTTATCTAGCAGAACTTCTGATTGGCTTGGCAGAATAAACCAATACTGTTTCAGTGGCACTTGCTACCACAGTGTTGGTTTCAATCTCTTACTCCTCTTGTTCATTAATGATTTGGAGCTGGGAGTGAAGTGGCTAAATTTGCAGAGGACATGAAATTTGTTCAGGGTGGTGAAAACCAGGGAGGATTGTGAGGCACTCCAAAGGGATCTGTCGAGGATGGGTGAGTGAGTATCAGTGTGGCAAATGGGGTTCGATGTGGCCAAGTGGAAAGTGATGCACATTGGGGCCAAAAATCCTAACAATAAATACACATTGATGGGATCCGAACTGGCAGAGACTGACCAAGAGAGAGATATCTTGGAGTCGTAGTAGATAACTCACTGAAAATGTTGAGACAGTGTGCGACTGCAATAAAAAAGGTGAAAGCTATACTGGGGATTATTAGGAAGGGAATTGAAAACAAATCAGCCAGTATCATAATGCCCCTGTATAAATCAATGGTGTGACCTCATTTAGAGTACTGTGTACAGTTCTGGTCACCACTCCTCGAAAAGGATATTATAGCATCGGAAAAAATGCAGAAGAGGGCAACTAGAATGATAAAAGGGTTGGAAAACTTTCCCTATGAAGAAAGGTTAAAGCACTTGGGGCTCTTTAGCTTGGAGAAATGACGACTGAGGGGTGACATGATCAAGGTTTACAAGATTATGCATGGGATCGAAGTACTTTTCTTCCTTCTCACAATACAAGAACTTGTGGGCACTCTATGAAATTGAAAATTGAAATTCCACCATCAGAAGCCCAAATTCACACCAGGGTCTCCCTTCCCCAAAACTGAGCAATGCATCATCAAAAATACCCAAGTTGGTAACCCATCACTCACTCAGCAACATATAAAAGGAATCATGCTGCAGGGGTTCCATCCCACAAAGGCCTTGAAGCAACATGAGCGAGCTACTCTGAACGTTCAAGAAGCACTATGCAAATGCTCAAAGTTTTTGATTCAATAATAATAATGATGATGAGCTTCCAACAGCTTTAGGCATCTATAGATTTCGGAACTCCTGCTAACTCAGCACTGGGTGGCAGGCATCATCAGTGTTGACCTGCACAGTGAGAAATCACTAGATGTGAATTTGGAGCATCCAAGCACTTGTCTTACAATGCATGTTTTTAAAAAAACCTCCACACCATGTTTCTTTCTAGAAGGAAATCTGTTCTTCTAACAACGAGGCAGCTCTGAAAAGCAAAATGTGTATTTGAAAGGGAAGGACAATTGTTGGAGTCTGGCTTTGCTGACACGTACAATTAGGTCACGCTGTACATCTCTGCCCTCCAATGATATTTTCTAGCTGAAAGCATCTGGGCTAGCCTGGCCACAAGAGATGTGCAAACAGCAGCGATTACTTCACATTCCCAATTTTCAAACAGGCACACCTGTCTTAAAACACCTGGTTTGGAAAAACTGCACATATGTGTTTGAGCACCATGTGAAGCGGAAAGGGAAGCATACAGTCACCACAGACATTTTTCACAAGATGCTCGCTTGCCATAGAATACATTAGTACACTCACTAGCGGGCATGCAAATGAAGAGGGTTACCATTTGGTGGGAGGGGGAGGTGAATGAATATACTTTGCAGCTTCCGCTTTCTTGCCACTTTACCCTGGACTCCTTTGTTTTACCAACCTAAATCCATTGCACTCCTATATAAATTTTGTACACGTCCCACTGAAAAGCCCTATCCAAGTCTTACCAACAATCTCAGGCCAGGCTCATGCCTGACATGGATTTCAGAGGGCTTAGACCAGAGTCACTCTGTAGAGGGTTAACCCGCCAGTTACTCCTGATCCCTCCACACACACTGAATGTGTGAATGGCCTCCACTGAACAGCACTGGGGCCAAGGTGATGCAAAGGGATCTGGAAGTTCTTCTTTTTTAAACGTGGATTTATTTTGAATGCTTGGGATCTAACAGGGGCCAAGGTGATGCAAAGGGATCTGGAAGTTCTTCTTTACTCTTCTTTAGATCGGTATCATCAAGTCATCACTTGATAGTACAGTCATCAGGTAGCAATCACGCATATGTGGATCTGCCATGAGTGGAATGCAGTGAAAAGAGGCTCTGCTCCACAGCCTTGCAAATAAGCCACCAAAAGTGACTGGCTGCCCTCAAGTTTAGGGTGTTTTTGTAATCCTGCCTGCCTACAGACACCTGTGAAGTCACCAGAGGCCCTTCCACCCCCCACCACCCCCCACACAACTGCAGACTCCATTCTAACTTGCCCCGACTTTCTTGCTCAGTGACTT
>NW_015160252.1:467552-472892 GCF_001447785.1 Gekko japonicus
TATATATAGCCTTTGCAGCAGCAGCTTCAGCACACGGACCCCAAGATCATGCCACTTCAGTGCGTTCTGCATTCTCGTACCTGTGCAGAGTCCTTTTCAGGTGCTGTGGTTTTACCTTCAGCGTAACAAGCAGCAATGCAGCATGGGAAAGACAAGTGTCAGCCAACAAAGGAAAGCCACAACACCTCTCCTCTGAACCCCCTGGGGCCTCCGACATCATGCATCGGAGTCAACCCGTTTTAAGAGCCCTGCTGGATAGGAAAGAGCCATCGAACCCAATGTTTTGTTTTCAGCAGTGGCCAGACAAGTCCCCGAGGTGAAGTGCGCCAACATGGAAGAGCCCTCCCATAGGAGGCTTGGTAAAAGAATAAACTATGCAACTAGCAGAGATCAAATCTCAATTTTTCCTGCTCTTTGGACAGATGAATGATTCTCTTACCAGCTCAGAGAGTCACTGTCCGCCTGTACGTCTTGCTCTCCCAGAGACTAAGGGCTCGCCATCGGAGGCAGACACAATCATTTGCTTCTGGAATAAGCCATCACCATCACGTGGTTCCCTGTTCCACTTTATTTGTGCTTCTGAGAGAACACCAAAAATGGATTTGGTAGTTGAAACATGGCCACTCACAAATGGCACACGTTTTTGCCCAGAATAAGTCCTTTTTTTAGGAAACATGAACCAGGGAAGCCTGAAAGATGTTGAGAAACCCAGTCTGTAGTACAGACAGATCTTAAGGGTTCTCAGTAACCATAAACCAGTGAGAGAAAAAGCCAGAACAGAAACAGAATTCCTATTAAGCATGACTGAGTGGAAGCCATCCGCCATCCTCTTTGGTTCTAAATTCATACAAGGTGGAGCTCAGCAGGACAGCATCATAACTCATTCTTCCTACAGCCCCATTAAAAGTTGCACGGCTGGGTGCCCTCAGTAAGCAAAGTGCAGCTAGTTATTTGAAACAAAGTAGAGAAGACAGTGTAACTAATTCTAACAAAACACTGCAAGACCTTAGAAGTTTGTTTTAGGGCCAGGTGCCCTACTACTAGACACACTCTCGAGAACATAAGAACACAAGAGAAGCCATGCTGGATCTGGCCAGTGGCCCATCCAGTTCAACACTCTGTGTCACAGTGGCCAAAATCCAGATCTCATTAGGAGGTCCACCAGCAGGGCCAGAACTCCAGAAGCCCTCCTATTGTCCCCCCCAAGCACCAAGAATACAGAGCATCACAACCCCACGCATAGTGGTTCCTATCTATACCTTGTGGCTAATAGCCACTGATGGACCTCTGCTCCAATCCCCTCTTGAAGCAGTCTATGCTTGTAGTCGCCACCACTTCCTTGGGTGAATAAGTACTTCCTTTTATCTGTTCTAAACCTACTGGTCATCAATTTCACGGAGTGCTCACAAGTTCTTGTATTGTGAGAAAGGGAGAGAAGTACTTCTTTCTCTACCTTCTCTACCCCATGGACAATTTTGTAAACCTCTGTCATGTCACCATGTCGTTGTTTCTCCAAGCTAACGAGCCCCAACCTCTTTAGCCTTTCTTCAGAGGGGAGATGTTCCATCCCCTTAATCATTTCAGTTGCCCTTTTTTGCACCTTTTCCAATGCTACAACATCCTTTTTGAGGAGTGGTGACCAGAACTGTACACACCACCTGAAGGGTGTTTTTGTACCTCTTCTGGTTCATTGACGCCATCTGACTCCACTCGTTCAGACACGGGTTGTAACAGTGGGCGGCGGAGATCTCCTGGCTGGTGATGCGGTAGCCCCCGACAATGAACAAGTAGTTGTCCAGCACGGCGGAGCCGTATCCTCGGACATTCGCCAGGTCTGCAGGCAGGTCGCTGGGCAGCACCAGCCAGCGCCGAGCCCCTTCGTCGTACCTGAGCATGGCGCAGGGCAAGTCCTCCAGGGGCGGCCTGCCTGGGGCAGAAGGGGCACCGATGAAGTTGCCCAAAGCCACCAGGGCTGCAGCGCCCTTCATGCGCCTCTCCTTCAGCTGGAGCCTCAGGGCGCTTGGCAGGAGCAGGTGGGGGCGAGCCTCGGGCCTGCGGAGCACCTGGTGGAAGTGGCCGCCCATGAAGTGGAGGCAGGCCTCCTCCAGCTCCTGCAGGCCGTAGATCTGGGCCAGCTGGCGGAGCTCAAGGCAGTTGTCCAGGCGCACCTGGGAGCGCAGGCGGCGCAGCAGCGGCGTGACCTGCAGGTAGGAGGCCGCCTCGACCAGCTCGTCCAGCAGGGGGGGCTCGCCGCCCTCCTGGCGCTCCAGCCGGCGCAGGCACGACGTGTTGATGAAGTCGAGCACCAGCTCCAAGCCCGCCGCGCTCAGCCCGCCGCGCAGCTGCTGCACCTCCGGCTCGGCCGCCTCCCGCATCCCGGAGCGGTACAGAGCCCGGAAGTAGGCGCTCTGCTCCAGCAGCTTCCGCTTGCACACCGGGAAGCTCCGGTCGCCCAGCCGGATCTGCACCACTTCTTCCTCCTTCTCGTCCTCCAGCTCGTCCGGAGAGCTGCGCTCCTCCGGCCGAGGTGGCGGCGGCGGCTGCTGCTGCTGCGCGCGGGACATGCCCCCCGCCGGCTTTGGAGGCGCCGCCGCCGGCCCGGAGCCGCCGCCGCTCCTCGTCCGCGGCTGCTTCCTCCTTCCTTTCCCCACCCACAGCCTGGCAGGGAGGGATACAGGCGGAGCCTGGCTGCGCTTGGGAACCTCTCCGAGGCGCCAAAAAGCCCTAAAAAGGCAAAGGCGAAGCGCGCCCGGCCCCCCGCCGGTCTGTTTTTCTAATGTTTGCAAGCTGTGCCCCTAGCTTTGCTGCTGGGAAACCCGGTTTTGAAACAGAGCGGGAGAGCCTGCCTCCTCCTCGCGGGCAAGCCGTTGCTATATAAGGCGAGCAGCCATCCAGGGGCCCTTGAAAGCCTCATCCCAGATCCTGGTTTTCTGCCAGAATGTCTTTTTAGGACACTTATTTCCTGTGTCAAGCTTTAGCTGTAAACAGACGGGATGAAGAGCGTGCCTTGGAGCCTGTCTGACAACAGTGAGCAGTGACCTGAACGCAGACCAACCACCTCGGACGAAATGGTACCAGTGGCGCTTGAAAACAAGCCTTGCCATTGGACCGTGCTGTTCAGACGTTCAGCTGCGAGCCGTCACGTGTGTTGGCAGTCAGCTAATGAGGAATCCGGGAATCGCACGTGTGAATCGGCCCACAAGAGTCATATAATCAGCTTCCGGCTTGGGTTAAGGATGGTACAAAGCAGGCCAATAGCCGGCAAAATCGTTGGAAGGATGGCTTATATGTAAGAATGGGATCGTCAAAGGGCGAACATACATGTGACATGGACGGCGGCTGCTGCGCGCGAGACATGCCCCCCGCCGGCTTTGGAGCCGCCGCCGCTCCTCGTCCGCGGCTGCTTCCTCCTTCCTTTCCCCACCCACAGCCTGGCAGGGAGGGATACAGGCGGAGCCTGGCTGCGCTTGGGAACCTCTCCGAGGCGCCAGAAAGCCCTAAAAAGGCAAAGGCGAAGCGCGCCCGGCCCCCCGCCGGTCTGTTTTTCTAATGTTTGCAAGCTGTGCCCCTAGCTTTGCTGCTGGGAAACCCGGTTTTGAAACAGAGCGGGAGAGCCTGCCTCCTCCTCGCGGGCAAGCCGTTGCTATATAAGGCGAGCAGCCATCCAGGGGCCCTTGAAAGCCTCATCCCAGATCCTGGTTTTCTGCCAGAATGTCTTTTTAGGACACTTATTTCCTGTGTCAAGCTTTAGCTGTAAACAGACGGGATGAAGAGCGTGCCTTGGAGCCTGTCTGACAACAGTGAGCAGTGACCTGAACGCAGACCAACCACCTCGGACGAAATGGTACCAGTGGCGCTTGAAAACAAGCCTTGCCATTGGACCGTGCTGTTCAGACGTTCAGCTGCGAGCCGTCACGTGTGTTGGCAGTCAGCTAATGAGGAATCCGGGAATCGCACGTGTGAATCGGCCCACAAGAGTCATATAATCAGCTTCCGGCTTGGGTTAAGGATGGTACAAAGCAGGCCAATAGCCGGCAAAATCGTTGGAAGGATGGCTTATGTGTAAGAATGGGATCGTCAAAGGGCGAACATACATGTGACATGGAACTCAGCACAAACTGACCTTTTTAAAAATGAGAAGTATCTGTGGGACCCTGAGGTGTTGAGCATTGGTTTCCACTTGTGTGACAACTACTGCCATTTCACTGAGGGTTTAGAGACAGCACGTGAAGGAGAGTTTTATGGATGCCACGGACCTCCATAAAGACAAAACAGTGGATTCTAGACTGAACCAAGCCTGAATTCTCCAGAGAAGCTGAAATGACCAAACTGAGGCTGTCCTACTTATCAGGTTAGCAAAAGTCGAAGGCAGCAGGAAAAGAGGATGGCCTGACATGAGATGGATCGACTTCATCAAGGAAACCTGACGACATGAGATGGATCGACTTCATCAAGGAAGACCCGGCTCTCAAATTGCGAGGATCGGTAGCTGTCTTAGTCTGTCTGCAGCAGTGTTCCCTCTGAGCTGAGTCAGTGTGAGCCGGCTCACGGTTTTTTAGCCTCCAGCTCACACATTTTTGTCTTTTCTCAGGAAGGACAGCTCCAGAGCAAACTGATTTATGCAGCAGCCAAATCGCTCACTCACAACTTTAATGCCAGCAGCTCACAAAGTGGAATTTTTGCTCACAGGACTCCACAGCTCTGTAGCAATAGAAAAGAGCAAGATTCGTGGCAGGGTGTGAGTTTCCATGACTCACGAAAGCTCATCCCCTGTCACAAATTTTGTTAGCCTTTAAGGCAGGGGTGTCGGACTCATTTGTTACCAGGGCCGGATCTGATATAAATGCCACATTGTCAGGCCGGGCCACGTGTGCAATAAAACGTAACGCCGGGTACCGGAGACATAAACTGTATAAATGACAGCAGCTCGTAAGCTCCAAGTTGTATCCTCACTGTGAGGCCCCGTGGGCTGGGAGAGGGGTGCAAAGTGGGACATATGTCCCCCAGAGAGCACTGCGGTCAGGGTCGCAACTAGAGATGTAAAATTTCCAGAAATTTTGAAGCTCGGAAAAAACCCGTTTTTTTCCCAGTTTTTTTCAGGAGGAGACGGAAATTTTCGGAAAAATTTAAAAAATGCTACATTAGCATTTCTTTTGTCTTTTCTAGATTGAAAGTCATTCTGTTACTTTAGAAACATAAAATATGACTATGGACATTTTTTCTTGCCATGAAATTATCACAACTAGCATATTAAAAATATAGTGTATCCAAACAATTATTACAAACAGAATACCCACCAACATGCAAAAACAAAACGGAAACCTTTTTATTTTCTTCTGA
>NW_015160252.1:472983-478390 GCF_001447785.1 Gekko japonicus
AAAAAAAAAGCTTCTGGGAAAAAATGTTTTTTTCCCGAATTTTTCTGGTTTTTTTTCCGGGCCTTCACATCTCTAGTCACAACATTGCCTGACCCCCTGGTCCTAAAGAAGCCAGGCTGAATGTCACCAGAACCAGGGCTTTCTCAGTGGTGGCCCTAAACAGGTGGAATGAGCTCCCGGAGAATATCAGGGCCCTGCGGGACCTTTTACAGTTCCTCAGTGCCTGTAAAATGGAGCTCTTCCACCAAGCTTTCGATTAGGGGCTGCCACTGATGAGTGTGCCCTGGAACATCATCTGGTCTGAAATTTTAGAACACCCTTGGGCCTGAAATTCCGCTGGACGCTGCCCCTATCGTTGGATGGGATTTGGATTACCACAATTTCTGTTGGGTTAATTGCAACTGGTGTTGTTTTATCTGGTATGCTATTTATTAATTGTTTTAACTTGGTTGTTTATGCCATTTTAATGTTGTTAGCCGCCTTGAGCCAGATATCTGGTAAGGCGGGATATAAATATAAACAAAAAATAAATAAATATCTTGAGGGGAGGAGCCAGTGTGGAGGGATGCTTGACTCGTTCTCTGCCTGCTGGTTTTCTACAAACAAGAACAAATAATTGTTCCTGTCCCTGGGAAAAGCATCCGACCTGTCTCAGAGATGGAAATGGAGCTGGGGAGGGGAGGATGGGCTCTGGAGGGGGGGAGAGGAATCCCCACCCACCAGCCCCCTTCTCAAGATTACAGTCTCCCAGGGCTGTTTTGAAAACAGTCGCGTGTGTCTGTGTGTGTATGGGATGGTAGTTTGGGCCTGACAGATACAAACACCAGAAGCTTTTCTCCCACAGAACCACAGGGATAAAGTTAATGAGATGTGAGTGGTCGGCAGAGCCTAGCCAAACAGGCCTAGGGCCAGAGCAGAACAGGGGTGCCTTGTCATTGGATGCTGGCAACATCTGGTGATCACGGATAGAACCTAGAGGGAAAAATATTGACTTCTGTGTTTTCCAGGCCCCCCTACCAGTGTTCCCTCTAAGCTGAGTTAGTGTGAGCTAGCTCACAGTGTTTTAGCCTCCAGTTCACACATTTTTGTCTTAGCTCAGGAAGGATGGCTCCAGAGGAAACTAATTTATCCAGTAGCCAAATTGCTTGCGCACAGCGTTAATGCTAGTAGATCAGAAATAAGAATTTTTACTCACAAGACTCCACATCCTAGAGGAAACATTGCCCCCTACTGTCTAATCCAGGGCTCTTATCCATCCTGCAAGCAACTGGTGCTGTTCTCAGCCAAGGGGTTGTGGAAGGACAAAAAGCCCCCCCCCCGGGGGGGTTCGGAAACAGACAGTCTGTCAGGTCTTCTCCTCAGCTCTGCCACGTCTGTGGGAAATGCAGGAGGGATGAGAACTGGGGGTGGGGGGATCTAGGAGAGCCAGGCTTTTGTGGGGTCCCCAGTAAACCAATTGCTTTCACTGCTAGGAATCAACTGCTTAATCAGGCTTCCCTGTGCCCTTTATAAAGTTTGTATCTCCGGCAATGCTCCCTCCAAGCTGTGGAGTCTTGCAAGCAAAAATTCTACTTAGTGAGCTGCTGGCATTAAAGTTGTGAGTGAGCCATTTGGCTACTGCAGAAATTAGTTTGCGCTGGAGCCATCCTTCCTGAGCAAAGACAAAAATGTGTGCGCTGTAGGCTAAAAAACTGTGAGCTAGCTCACACTTACAGCTTAGAGGGAACACTGATTTCTCCAGTACCTGGCATTACATTTTGCGGCACACATAGCCTGGCCCGACAGAATGACACTTATGTCAGATCCCGCCCGCATAACAAATAAGTTTGACACCTCTGCCATAGCACCCAAGACCATGATAAAGACTGGGCACCTGTTTGCGGTTTATTTGCAATCTGAAATGAAGAAGGACCACCTGTGCCACCCTGAGCTCCTTCAGGAAATGGGAGGGTAAGAAAAAAATATGCTAGGTGCCTGACAGCCCTCTTTCACTTGCTGGGGCGATCTAAGAGAGCCAGCCTGGTGTAGTGGTTGGGAGGCCCAGATCCCAACCTCCACTCTGTCCTGGAAGTTTGCTAGGTGACCTTGGGCCAGTCACCCCCTCTGCCTAACCTACATCACAGGGTTGTTGGGAAGATAAAAATGGAAGAGAAATAAATGATATGAACACTTTGGGTACCTGTTAGGGAGAAAGGTGAGGTATAAACAAAGGTTTTTTTCCCCAGACAATTTCAAGTACAATCCTAAATAGCTGTAGCATTGCACTGTAAGAATGCCAAGTTGTACATCATCCCAGAGGAAACGGAAGCCACAAATATGTTTTTATTTATAACAAAGTATTTGACCTACCTGTATCTTACACCGTATTTGTTTCTAGTTATTAATGTTCCTGAGGTTCACGGCTGCCTAGTCTCAGGTATTTCCAAGAGGCTGAAGCCAAGCTGGGCTGGCTACTTTTCTTCGCAGACGATCTTCTCCACAGATCAAGGAGCCCTGCAGTCAGCAGGGAGCAGAAAAGAAGCGTGTGTTCTCAGACCGCGGCCTGACACTCGATCCCTTCGGCGCAGGAGGCAAAAGGCTCCAGCCTGGAATTTCTTTGTGCTTGCCGGCCTCAGGCAAAGAGGACTCCTTCACAAGTCTCAATCCGGGGTCAGGCATGGAGAAAACCTCCTCTGTAACCAGCTCATTCCATTGGAGCCATGTGTTTGAGAGGGCTTTTTGTTCTGCAAAGGACAGAATAGTGCTTTTATTGCCGAGGATGGATCACACTCCACTCCCGGCAGTAGGCTATTGTGTTGCCAAAGAGGTCTGGGGTTTATGGCCTGATCTTAATCGAAAGAGAGTAAGAATTGCCCTGCAGCTGAGGCTGAGGGCTGTCTAGGCAAGCATTTTATTTCCAACTGTGGCAAAAATTGATTTTTGTAACCATGCGCAGAACATGAAGACAAGTGCTCCCTCAGCCACTGGGGATTAGGGCATTAAAAAAAGCTCTAGAGCAGCCCCCCCCCCCGACATGGTACCCATGAGTGCCATGGTGCCCACTGACATCTTTCCTGGCACCGACCAGGGGCTTTTAGAAAGTGGGCAGGGCTTTTGCCCAGGAGGGCTTCTAATTGGTTGTGCAAATTAAAAGGCATCCTGTTAAAGGCATCAGAGAGCCAGTTTAGTGTAGTGGTTAAGTGCGCGGACACTAATCTGGGAGGACCGGGTTTGATTCCCCACTCCTCCACTTGCACCTGCTGGATGACCTTGGGCACGTCATAGTTCTGATAAGAGCTGTCCTTGAAAAAGAGCAGTTTCTGTCAGGGCTCTCTCAGCCCCACCTACCTCACAGGGTGTCTGTTGTGGGGAGGGGAAGGGAAAGGAGTTTGTAAGCCGCTGTGAAACTCCTTTGGGTAGTGAAGGGCGGGGTATAAATCCAATCTCTTCTCTTCTTCTCTTAAACAGAGCTTCGGCCTGAAATGTTGAAGAGGTACTATCAGAGTTATATCTAACCTGGCTCCCTCACATTTTGCGGTTGGCTTCACCTCCTGCAGCAGTAGGGTTGCCAGGTCCTTCCTGGCCACTGGAAGGGTGTGGAGGATAGGGTTGCCAGCTCCAGGCTCGGAAACTCCTGGAGATTTGGGGGTAGAGCCTGGGGAGGAGAGGGACCTTGGTGGGGTACAATGCCACAGTGTCCACCCTCCAAGGCAACCGTTTTCTGATCTCTGTAGTCTGGAGATGAGCTGTCATTCTGGGGAATCCCCAGATCCCACCTGTAGGCTGCCATCCCTATGCAGCAGCCATTTTGTGATTGGCTTCATCTCCTGTGTGGCATCTATTTTGTGATTGGTCCCACTGCCTTGTGTCAGAATTCCAAAGGGGCCCACAGGCTCAGATAGTTTGAAGTCAGACCCCTGCTCTAAAGTGAGATAAACCAAATGGCCCCCGGGGTTAGGGTTGCCAGATCATAGCAACCTCCTAGGGTTGCCCAGTTCCCCACCAGCCACCAGCAGGGGAGTCGGGTTGCTATATCCAGGTTGGGAAACTGCCGGGGAATTTGGGATGAGGCCTGGGGAGGATAGAAATCCCAGTGGGTATAATGCAACAGAACCCACCCTCCAAAGCATCATTTTCTCCAAGGGAAATGATTTGGGGCACCTGGAGATAAACTGTAATTCCAGGGGATCCTCAGGTCCCACCTGGAGGCTGGCTCATGCTCCAGCTCCCCCCACCCTTGCTCCGCTGAGTAATGGGAGGGGGAATTGGGGGTGAAACATCAGAGCAAACACTGTGATACCACTCCTGCTTGAGCAGCCAGAAGTGGTGTTGCCCCATCTCCGACACTCTAGAAATCTATTTCATGACATCACCAGCAACATGATTATATGTCACCTGCAAGTGACATCATCACATGGGGCAATGTTCTAGCAGTCTCTCAAAACTATAGTTTAACCATAGAAAATTACACGGTGATGTTATTTTCAGGTCCCTTAGCCTTAGCCATGGTAGTCTCTCATCTCGGGATGGAATGTAGAGAGAAAAGTCACCAGAGAGGACAGGCATTTTTCTCCTCATCCAGACACCTCAACTGTATTTAAAGTCAGACCCATTTTTTTTCTTTGCAGTTGGATCACTTCCATGTTTGCCACACCTAGTTTGGCCATCAGAATTCCTTAAAGTAGGCCTGTTTTATCCCCATGTTACGGATGAGGTACGGCTGAAAATAAAGTGAGTTCATAGCTCAGGTGAATTTGTGGTCAGAAACTGTCAGAACCCACAGCCAACAACGTAGTACACGCTTATCAGGAAAGGTAATACTTTATTGAAGAGCTATAGATGCATTAACATAGGCACTGTTAAGAATGGCGGCTGCCCCTGGGGCATAATAGGATATAGGGTATTCGTATGCACCCCCCACTGCCCTGTCCTCGAAGCAGAGGGGGACTTCGAGCTATGGGCAGACGGCTGTTGGTATCGAGGACATAAACTGTTTGTTCCCCTTGCCCTCAGGGGGGAAGTGTTACAAGCTGTGCATGGCTCCAAACTGTCGGGACACCCGGGCTTTGTTAAGTCCCTTCAGCTCTTGCAACGGCAGTTTTGGTGGCCGCAAATGCGAAAGGATTTATCCTCTTTTGTAAAATCCTGCCAGACCTGTGCCATGAGTAAGCCTCGACCAGGGAAACCCCCAGGGCTGTTACACCCCCTGCCTACCCCGAGCAGGCCCTGGGAAGTAATTTCCATGGATTTCATTACAGATCTTCCACTGAGTAAATCAATGACTTTTATCTGGGTGGTGGTGGACTTGTTTTCCAAGCAAGCCCATTTCATTCCGTTTGCTTCCCTGCCCACGGCGAAAGCCTTGGCCAAAGCATTTCTCCTTCACGTTGAACGGTTGCACATGCTCCCGACCAAGGTGGTCTCCGAC
>NW_015160252.1:478510-492364 GCF_001447785.1 Gekko japonicus
TGACACTGTCTAACCATCTCATCCTTTGCCGTCCCCGTCTTCTTTGACCTTCAATCTTTCCCAGCATCAGGGTCTTCTCCAGTGAGTGCTCCCTTCTCATTTGGTGGCCAAAGTATTTGAGCTTCAGTTTCATTATCTGGCCTTCCAGGGAACAGTCAGGGTTGATTTCTTTTAGGATTGACTGATTTGATCTTTTTGCAGTCCAAGGGACTCTCAAGAGTCTTCTCCAGCACCATAGTTCAAAAGAATCTATTCTTCGGCGCTCGGCCTTCCTTATAGTCCAGCTCTCGCAGCCATACATGACTACTGGGAATACCATTGCTTTGACCATGCGGACTTTTGTTGGCAGGGTGATGTCTCTACTTTTTATCATGCTGTTTAGGTTCGCCATCGCTTTCCTCCCAAGGAGCAGGCGTCTTTTAATTTCATGGCTGCAGTCACAGTCTGCGGTGATCTGGGATCCCAGGAACGTGAAGTCTGTCACTACTTCCACAGCTTCCCCTTCTATTTGCCAAGGAGTGATGGGGCCGGATGCCATGCTCTTAGTTTTTTTGATGTTGAGCTTCAAGCCCACTTTTGCGCTCTCCTCTTTTACTCTGAACAAGAGGCTCTTTAGATCCTCTTCACTTTCAGCCATTAGAGTGGTATCATCTGCATATCTGAGGTTGTTGATCTTTTCCCCAGCAATCTTAATTCCCGCTTGTGATTCATCCAGGCCAAGTGACACCACATCCTCCCCAAACTCCACTCTCCCCACCCCCCAAATCTCCCTTCATTTGCTAAGGCAGTGTATCTCTTCAGTGTATCTCTTCAGAGCCATATAAAAGTGTATCTCTTCAGAGCCATATAATTGTAACCACACAATTCACAGGTACCATGTTGTATTTAATTTATTTAGAGAATTTATACCCCAGCTCTCCAGATACCTTGAGGCAGCTATTATCTAGATGTATGTGGAAGTACTACCATCAATACTGCTACTCAATGTGACATTACCGTGTCCTGCCCTATAACATCTTTGGACCCTCACCCATAACATCATCAAGTCTCACCCAGTGTGACTCAGGGCTTGGCACGAGGGACCTGGTGACACTACAACCCTTCAATATATTCATGCCTGTTCATCATAACATTTATACCTAAGGTGGGCTTGTTCACTGATTTGTTCAAGACTGCACAGCAAGTGCACAGTTCGGCTAGAATCTGAGCCCAGATCTTCAGATTTAGGCCTATTACGCATGTACAGTTTACTGCAGATTTTCTGAGCAGTAAGCCTTTAAGCTTGACTTCAGATTCTGTGCCTGCCTTATGCACCCTTCTTTTTCCTCCGGTGTATTTATTTAAAAATCTGCACTTTTCTAAAACAGGGTGGGAATGTCACCTATGACATATGGGGAGTGGCATCCAATTTTTTTAAAAAAAAATATATGCAGTTGCCCTATCACAGCTGCACAGTCACGTCCAGCAAGCGGCTTCCATTTAAATCCTTGTTTTTCAGGTTTTGCACATGCACTTTAGCCTTAGTTCACTAAAGCATTAAAAAGAAAAGTGTTTTCAAAGAGTTAGGCTTCCCATCCCAGTGTGTGTGTCCCTCTCTTTACATCTCGTGTCAATTTCATTCTGCACTGACAATCCCCCCCTTTATTTTGTTTGTATGCAACACTGAAACCTTTTTTTTTTTTTTGCACTGGGAATGTTGCCATTTGCCTCCTGTCCAATTCCCCTTTCAAGTAAATACCAGCAGGGAACTAAACCTTGCACAGCTCCTTTTAAACTTTCCCCCATCATTTAATTTTTTAATATTTAACAATCTGAGACTAATGATAGTCTCATATCACTAGACTCATACCACTTGTAAAAGAAAAAAAAGGTAAAACAACAAGGGGGAAAGTAATCAGTGGAGCTTGTACACTGATGAAGGTGGGAGTATGCCAAAAGGAGCAGAGTGAGTGGAACAACCTCGATGTGGGTGGGGGAGTGACCTTTGAGGGTAAGGGGGAATTCAAGGGAATCCATATGCTTTTGAATTACCTTTGGATTGGAAGTGAAACAAGGGGGAAATTGGCACAAAAGCTCTCTCAGAAAAACCAGAGAAACAGTTACTAGAAAGTGATCTGAGTGCCGAAGGGAGGAAAATCAGTGCAGAACGACAAAGAAAACCTGACGGACACGCGCAGTGAAAGTGAGGGGAAACACCTGTGCCTAATAGACCTTAAACTCCAGAACCACAACAGCATGCTCAGAATACCTTAAACAAAGAGCAGTGGCAGTTGGCACTGTGTTTAGCTGTCAAAGAGGCAAAGACTCTGCTGAGTGAAAGAATGTTATGTACACAAATTTGTATGTATTGGAGACAAAACAATTAGCTTGCATTAGACCTATTAGAGAAAGATGTGAAAATATTAATGATTTTGACACAGGTTGCAAAAGGTTGTAGATTTCTGGAATAACATCAAGATTGACAAGTACTGCACTATATATGACATAAAGGTAAAGGTTCCCTTGCTCGAAAGCCAGTCGCATCCGACTCTAGGGTTGCGGTGCTCATCTCCGTTTCAAAGCCGAAGAGCCAGCGCTGTCCAAAGATGTTTCCGTGGTCATGTGGCCGGCATGACTAAACGCCGAGGTGCACGGAACGTTGTTACCTTCCCACCGAAGTGGTACCTATTTATCTACTTGCAATTTCTTGCTTTCGAACTGCTAGGTTGGCAGGAGCTGGAACTAGAGACGGGAGCTCACTCTGTCATCCAGCACACTCGGGTCTTGAACTGCTGAACTACTGACCTTCCACAGCCTGCAGTTCAGTGTCTTAACCACTTGAGCCACCACAGCTTCATATATATGGCATACTTAATAGTTTTTAAGTATTACTTTAGTTTTTTTCCTCACTGTAGGTTATCACCATTTTGGCCTCTCTTTTTTGGTGTAAATTATACTTAAATGAAGTCTGTGTTTTAAAACATGTGACCAAGCTCTCAGACCTCTCTAGCTGTTTGGAAGGACAGGGGTTAACAGCTGGGCATTGGAACTCAAGGGAGAGAATTCTGTCCTTATTCCTGTCTGTAGGGAGAGTGTGAACAAGGAGCTTTCGCTATTCACTACGGACCTTGCTAACAATGAACAGTCTGCCTGCTGCTCTACCATGCATGTTTTTATAAATCCGTACTTGAAATTAAAGGAAGGCTCTGATCTGATAATGTAAAATCATCCAGGAATATACTAATAACTCTTTTTTTGGGGGGAGGTGAAATGTTGCAGAATAATTTTAGCCCTTACCTCTCTTTTTGCTATCAGAATCTACCTTTTTGCTTGTCCCTGCTGGAGAACAAGAAACAGCCAACTCCACAGAATTCAGGTAAGGAACCTGATACACTGTTTACTTCTGGAGGGTTTTACAAAAGCCGTGTTTGTGTGTGTTTTTCTTTTTATCCTCTCCATCCCTTCCTTCATCTCTCCCTGTACAGCACAGCAAAACTAGGGTAAAACGATCAAATTCCAAGCAAACATTGGACTTTGGAGCATTTAGAATCATGCCTCAGATGGAGGATTAATATTGGTTGTAGCTGGTTTTGTTTTCACTTTGAGAATGAAAGGGCTAGAGAGAAGCACGGTGTGAACAAATGCTTTGTTGCTGTGTACAGCAAGTTGAATACAAATGATGTATGCGTGAAACGCAGAAAGAGGCAATGCTGAGAGACAATAATTTAGTTAACAATTTGTATCCTAATAATGTTAATCTTGCCTCAAAATAATTAAAAATTGGAATTAAAACTGAATGCTAATCATTAAATTATGAGTTCTACTGGGCTTGGAATGACTTCATGCATGTCTTTAGGATCTTTTAGAATCTTACCAGGCCTGCCAATTGTAATAAAAGTAATAACTGGTACATAAAGGCACATTACAGATTCAAAAAGAAGTCAGTAAAAGAGAAAGTTTCTCTTCCTTTTAAGGAGTGAGAGCTGTCTATACTATATGTGTCCTTTAACTAACCACTCAAAATTTGCCCAGCTACCAGGATCAGTATCTTGATACACACACACACACACACACACACACACACACACACACACATACACACACACACACACACACACTTTAAAATACAAACTTATCTGCTCATTTGATTCTTTGTTTTAGATTATGGAGGCTTTCAAGGTTCACTATAATTTTTTAAAACTTAATTCAAGGTTTGGCTTGCATACATAAACAAGGAGGTTGGTCCATTAAAAGATGCTGGTTTATTGATGACAGTAATGCTCATACTTTGCTTCAATGTGAATTTTGTGTCAAAATACTGGATGTCTTAATAAGTCCTATTTTGCATAACAGGCACAGCCTCCCAGAAGCGAGGCTCGTTTTCGTTCTCTTATCGGATCAGTGTTCCCATATCCCCCTCGCAGGAGTGAGTTTTCTTCTGATTGCTGTGAGGATCAGGGAATAGAAGATTAAAATTCTGGAGAGATGATTGATTTCTGATTGTACTCTCTATATTTAAATACTGGTTTTGTTTGATTTTAATTTATGCCAGTAAAGGTACTGATTGACTAACAGTAATGCCCAAACACTGTGAACATTGGTCATATGATTATAATATAATATAATATAACTACTGTTTTATAGCAGACAAACGATTGAGTCACTGTAGTAACTGGGTGATGTACTACTATTATGACTACTACTACTACTAATAATAATATTAATAAGTGTGCTTTTGGGGCTGTTAGAGAAACAAAAGGGGTCTTTTGGGTCCAACATTGGTATCTATAGAAAGGCCTGCAGCTTGTCTTCTTAGGGAGTTCCTGAACATTCTCTGTAGTTCCATGATCCTGTGCTTTTTTCTTTCATAATTTGCGGCAGCTTCAGTTTGCAGTTTCCAGGGGAGGGAATTTTTAACTCTTCCCTCCCTGTGCTGTTTTCCTACTGACAATTGTGAATTTGTCCCCCCCCCCCTTGTTGGGGGTAAAAGCATTGTGGAGATTGCAGCTCACAGCAGGAAAAGTTCAGAGGAAAGATGAAAAAGCCTGCTCCTTGGCCAGTCTCCCCCGGAAATCACACCCCTGGTGGCTGCAAGTCTGTAAAAGATTTTTAAAGACTTTTTAAAAATGATCACGGTCCTTGGAGTATCACAACTGGTTTATTTATGATGGTTACAAGAAAAAGGAAATCAGCTAACTGCAAAATTATATCAAGTGCAGTGAACAGTTCCATCTTCCCCTAAAAAAACAACAACAACCCACCACCAATCGGAGCTGTGCTAGTAGGGTTGCCAACCTCCAGGTGGTGGCTGAAGATCTCCCACTGTTACAACTGACCTCCAGGTGAGATAAATAGCCACTTTGGAAGGTAGACTGTATGGCATTATAGCCCACTGATATCCCTCCCCTCCCCAAATGCCCGCCCTCCTCAGGCTCCAACCCCAAATTTCCAAACTGGAGCTGGCAACCCTACGTGTTAGAAGCATTTCAGGGCTGGGTCTCTGGCCAAGCACCCACGAACTGCTTGGAGCAACCATTTTCTTCCTTCATGCTTCTCCCCAAAGGCATCTTTTCCAGTCAGGTCCTTCATCCTTGTCCCTGCTGCAAGCAAGTTCAAATTCATTTTCTTGCACTGACCTTTTGCTACCCTTGGCTATGTGAGTCCCCTGATCACCCACCCCATTCTTTCTCACCGACGGCTTCAGCAGCTTCTTCTGTGGCAGGATCAGATCTTGTGTGCTTTTGAGTGCATTATGGGCTCTGCTAAGTGATAACAATAACAACAGTGATGTCTAGCTTAGCCTCTCTTCTGCATTATGAACCACCATAAACGACTTTGCAAGAGTTCAGAGGCGATGTCAGCCAGTTTGGTGTTGTGGCTAAGAGTGGCAGACTAATCTGGAGAACTGGGTTTGATTCCCCATTCGTCCACATGTAGCCAGCTGGGTGACCTTGGGTCAGTCACAAGTTTTCTCATAGCTGTTCTCTCAAGAGCAGTTCTCTCAGATCTCTCTCAGCCCCACCTACATCACAGGGTGTCTGTTGTGGGGACAGGAAGGAGATTATAAGCCGCCCTGAGACCCCGAGTGAAGGGTGGGGTATAAATCCAACTCTTCTTCTGTGTGAAAACTCCTTGCGGCTACAATTCTGCACATGTTCACTAACACACATGTGCATAAACTCATAACTAAGTCACATTGACTTAAGTGAAATAAGGAGCTCAATCCTCTACATAGCTTCTTGGATGTAAGTCCCATTGAATTCCTTGGGTGAGTATGCTTAAGAGAGCTGTCTTAAATTCATACAACTCCCATTTGGATCCTAAACAGAAGGCTGCAACTCTGTTTAGGATAGTACTGTAGGTGTCCTCAGAGGAACATCATATAGCAGTGCTTGCTTAATAAGACAATTTAAATAATTTTGTTCTATGGAGTTCAGAGTAATTTAGAGAGCAAATTATTTTTTTAATTAAACATTTTTATTAATTTTTAATACAATAGTAACAAAGGTAGTGGAGATATAAACTTTATAAAGGACACAAACACAAAGGATTTTTTAATTTAAAATAAAACCATGTTTAAAACACTAGCACTCTTGCAATATTTTGTTTATTTAACAGTGTCTGATAACTGACACCTCTTGCTCTGAATTATTGCATCAAAATGTCTGTGCTGTTGCAATCTTGAGTATGCTGTTCAGGTGCGTATCTGTAAGCTGCAAACCTACGATGACGCAGCAGCAGCAGAACTGGAAGAAGAAGCAGAAGACAGGCAGTTCTACTGTGGGCCTGATAGAAGCCATCTGGGGACCTGATCCAGCCCTAGGCTTGCCAGGCCCCCCGGGGGGGGGGCGGGGAAACCCCTGCCCGAGAGGCCCGTTACCCGCCACCGGCGGATTGGACCCCGGGGGAACCCCACCCCCAAAGCACGCGATGTGCCCGGCGTTAGCATGTCACCCAGAAGTGACACAGGCGCGTCAGGCGCATTGGGGGCGGGGCTGCGGTCATCCGAGGGAAAACTCTATGGTTTTTCCTTGGATGATTGTGGCCCCGCCCCCGGCGTGCCCGACGTTGTTGCATCACTTCCGGGTGATGTAATTGCGGCGCACGCACATGAACTCCTGGAGCAGCACTGGACTCCCCCGCTATACCTACGGTAAGGACTTGGCAACCCTATCCAGCCCCCAGGCTGCATATTTGAAATCCCTATTTTAGATTATTCTAATTACATGAGACCCAATTAACTCAAAATCAACCAGTGTATGAAGGGCAGGAAGTGAGAATGTTATGGTCAGTCTTCCACAAATTACCATCCAAGGCCTTGGAAACAGTCGCTTAGTTAGAAAATCGCTTTGTCTTTCTGGCAGATGTACACTGAAGGCTGATGGACATCATCGGTGAGAAGACTCTTTAGGCTGGTTCTTCCTGGTGGACTATGCTTCTGTTTTGGAGCAGAGACTTCCACTGAGATGATTCTGCTGATGGCCATGACAGACGTTTTCCTGCTTCTGGGCTGGGTGTGGCGATCGAACAGCCTCTGCTCCCCCACCACCTTTTACAAGAACTGCTGGATCCGACAGTTCCCGGGCCTTGCCGTTGATCTGGAGCTCTCACAGAAGAAAGGGGCCCGCATCCTCAAGAGATACTCAGCAGCTTCTGCCCAGCAGTGCAGCCAAACCTGCTGCCTCCTCAGGAACGGTGAGGGGTGACTCCATATTACAAATGAAATATGATTATTTTTTAAAAAGAAATGTTAACTGAGAACAGTGGGTTAGATCCAGGCTAAATTTCCCATTAGAGGAATGAAAATCTCCTGCTGCCTCCCTCCCACCCACTGATCCCTCTGAAATGCTGCACCTGAGGGACAGGGGACCCTGAGGAATGACTCAGACGGGATCTGCAGTGGGGACAGGGAATTGATAAGAAGTTGCCACTTTAGCCTGGATTCAACTGTTTTTTTATACACACATACACACACACACACACACATACATACATACATATATATGTTGCACTGAGTTGAATCCAGGTTAAATAATGTGTGTGTACACACACACACACACACACACACACACATACATATAGGGGTCATTTCCTGTAGGAGTGCACAGGAGCGGAGCTCTGGCAGTAAAGAGCCCAGGAGGCGGGCATGTGCAACAAGCCTCGTCCCCTGCTCCCAGCAGCCCTCAGTCAGAGCAAGAAGCAGCCAGGTAAGTTGCAGAGCCCCCCCCCAGTCCAAAACAGTCCAGTGGCACCTTTAAGACCAAGTTTTATTCAGGTACAAGCTCTCCCTCCTCTGCGAGGACAGATCTGCACGTCCCCCCCCCCCAATAGCTAGGAATCCAAAACAGTCCAGTGGTGCCTTCTGACACACTTCTGGTGATGTCAGGGGGTGTGGCATATGGAAATAAGTTATGCTAATGAGTTATCCTAATGAGCTCCTGCACCTCTTTTTCTACGAAATGACTCGTGTGTGTATGTATGTATATATATATGGCATGAGATACATCATTCTGCTTCCAATAATCTGTCACACTTTGGTGAAAGATGGGACTGATGTAGGTGGGAACAGGCTTTGTCCTTATTGGAGAAGATAGCCAGGGAGAGGGGAAAGGGATTGGTCCCATTTCATTGGGAGAGAAGTCCACCAGTTTGGTTTTTTACAGACAGGTTTGGGTCTAGATCTGGTGTGGTTGCGTTGCAAACTGGGGCCCCAGGAAGGGCCCATGGCCATCCCTGAGTGCCAGGACAGGAGGTCCCATTGCTGATCCAGTAGTGAATTCACGGGAGTGGTAAAATACTTTTATTTAGGGCAAACAAATGTTCCCAATGTGGTATATGAAATTTCAAATCATACTTTCAGTGTTTCACCAACTTTACTCAGTGTAAAGTGGCACCTGTTATTGAGTCCATTGGCACCTATTAAGGCCAACAAAGTTTTATACTGTATACTGAGATTTGCCCGTCACTTGTCTATTGTGTATAGCATACTTTGCAGTTTGCATACACTGAGGCTATGGCCTAAGACTCACAATCCTTTGCTAAAAGTTATTTCAGAATTCGACTTATTTTCCTGAATCAGCTTTTGATCCAGGCATGGAAGTTCTCAGTTGCTTAAATGACTGAAAATGATAAAATAAACAGAGTCCTGTTTCATCAGACTAAGGTGTGTCTAGCATTTGGTTTCCAACGGGGGCCACTTAGATGCTTCCCAAAAATGCACAATCAAGGCATGAAGGTAACAGCTTTCTCTAGTTCTTTGACCATAGTAACTGGTCTTCAGAGGCACAGTGCCTCTGAACTTGCAGGCTCCATTTAATTATCATGATTAACCATCAATAACAGAATTCTCTTCCAGGAGTATGACTGAATCTTGAGAACTTTAGAATTGGTCCTTTCTTCATTCTGTTTTAATACTTATGTCTATCCATGTACTACCCTACAGATAATTTTCTGGGTCCAATACAGTCTAGGGGTGCCAGGTCTACCCTGGCCACAGCTGGGGTGGTGGTGGTGGTAGGGTTGCCCGATCCAGGTTGTGAAACTCCTGGAGATTTGGGGATAGCACCTTGGGTGAGGACAGGGACCTTGGGTACAATGCCATAGAGTTCACCCTCCAAAGCATCCATTTTCTCCAAGGGAACTGATCTTTGTAGTCTAGAGATGAGCTGTAATTCTGGGAGATCTCCAGGTCCCTGGCATCCCTAGTACAGTCCTGTAACCAGGGCCAGTTCGAGGTGCTTCTGTGCCCTAGGCAGGCGCAGATGCCAACCTCCCGGTGGGGCCTAAAGACCCTTTTGCTGCCGCCTCCTCCTCCCCCCCCCCCCGGGCGGGTGGGTGAGCTGCGGGGTCTGGCTCTGGGGCGGGCCTGGGTGGCACGGAGCGGCACACACACACTCGTGCATGCCCCATTGAGCAGGGGGGCGGGGAGCCTCCTGGCTGGGCCGCGTGGCGTAGCGGGCCCCAGATCGCCAGGTCAAGGTAGATCTGCCAGACTCAACTGCCTGAGAAACAGGGATGGAAGGGGCTTTGGCGGGGGAGGGGATTCCAGTGTCTTTACAAAGTCAGCAAACAGCCCGACCCACAACAGTGCTTGAATGCGAAGCAGGCGGCCAACCAGACATTTGGTCCCGCAGGCATCAAAGAAACCAAATGCGTTGGCGGATGCTGTAGACACCGCGGGACTCAGGGCGCAGGGCCCGGCTACACGGAGAAATGCCTCTGGCCCCACGCGAAGGGAGGCGACGGGGCTGGAGGGAGGGTGGGAGGAGCACCCGTTTTATGGTCCCCCACTGGAAATGGAAGGGAACACCCCACCCCGAAGTACAACGGCACCGGATTGCGGCTCCACAGGGATTAAACACACACACACAGAGACATCCCCCAATAGTCGATGTTTCTCCGAAAGCTGAGCCCTTCGTCGTCCCTCTCTCTCTCCCTCTTTCGGCTGCCCGAGCAAAGCGTCTGAGTCTGGCTGGGCTGCAGGCACGGGGTGAGACTGGGGGCAATTTCACTGGTCTTCCGGAGACAGGCACCCCTCGGTGTGTGGGGAGGCCCTCATGTGGGGAATTTATCTGGCATCTCTGAACCCGACTCTCCTGTACCAGACGCTTGAAAGGCCTGGCGAGAGAGCCCCTGGAACTAGGCCCGGACTTCAGAGAGCGGGGCCTGGAATGGGTTGTGGGGGGGGGGAAGGTCTCCCGGCTTGCCCTCCAGACCTTGCCGTCCCCTGATCGCGCCTCTGGGACCCCTTCCTCCCGGAAAGACCCAAAGGTGCCGGCTGCTGTCCGGATTTGCCTGCAGGATTCACGCCTCCTCCCTGGCCTGGGCCACCCAGCCACCCACCCACATGTCCCATCAGCAGCACCTTTCTGGCCTTCTCGGAGGCCTTTCGAGCCACCACATCACACGCCGAGCCAGAAGGGCTCGCTTCCGCTTCGCCCGAGAGAAATGAAATTGAAAGCAGCCCGGCGGCTCGTCCTTGGAGCCACGCCCAGCCGGGCTGCCACAGGGCTTCATCCTGGAGCCACCAAGCCCTGCAAACGCGGCCTCTTCACTCTCCGAGCCGGCATGGGGGAAGTCCCTCCCCACAGACAGAGAGAGAGAGCGCACGCAAGCGGCGGGCAGAGACCCTCATCCCTGCATCATCGCCCGGTTAGGGCGGCGGGGGCGGGAGGGGGAGCTTTGGCCTAGTTCGCCTAGCGGGTGAGCCGGCCCTGCCTGTAACACACCTCCTCTCGCCCCACAATTCCATCTCATATATTCTTATATATCATCAATGGGGGAAAAATAAAACGTTACTTTTCTGGAATGACACAAGACTGCCTTGAATCCTACTAAATCATGTTTGAAACTTTCGTCAGCCTTGATCCTCCTCCTTGAGCCATTCTTCTTCCAAAAAAGGTGTATTTGTAGGTGTATGCATAAAATCATAGGATCATAGAATGATAGAGTTGGAAGGGATCTCCAAGGTCATCTAGTCCAAACTAGATGGGAAATTCACAAGGTGGGAAATTCACAAATACCCCCCCACACACACACACAGTGACCACTGTTCCATGCCCAGAAGATGACAAAAAACCTCCAGGATCCCTGGCCAAACTGGCCTGGAGAAAAATTTCTTCCTGACCCCAAAGTGGTGATCAGCATATCCCTAGGCATGTAAGAAAGGGCCACAAGGACTAAGCACTGAGGCAACCCTACCTGCCCTCTCTCTCATGATCTGCCTAAGTTCACAGAATCTGCATTGCTGTCAGATGGCCACCTAGCCTCTGTTTGAAAACCTCCAAAGGAGGAGAGCCCACCACCTACCAAGAAAGCCTCTGTCAGGAAGTTCTTCCTACTGTTTAGTCGAAAAACTTTTGATTTAATTTCAACCCGTTGGTTCTGGTCCAACCTTCTGGGGCAACAGAAAACAACTCCGTACCATCCTCTAGATGACAGCCCTTCAAGTACTTGAAGATGGTGATCATATCACCTCTCAGTCATCTCCTCTCCAGGCTAAACATACCCAACTCCTTCAACCTTTCCTCATAGGACTTGGTCTCCAGACCCCTCACTATCTCTGTTGTTCTCTTCTGGACATGTTCCAGCTTGTCTATATCCTCCTTAAACTGTGGTGCCCAAAACTGAACAAAGTACTCTAGGTGAGGTCTAACCAGAGCAGAGTAAAGTGGTACCATCACTTCACGTGATCTGGACACTATACTTCTGTTGATACAGCCCAAAATCACATTTGCCTTTTTAGTAACCACATCACATTGTTGACTCATGTTCAGTGTATGGTGTACTAAGACCCCTAGATCCTTTTCACAAATACTACTGCCAAGACAAGTCTCCCCCAACCTATAATTATGCATTTGATTTTTCCTGCCTATATGCCATTAAAGGTTTATTGATTGATTGATTGATTTTTCCTGCCTAAATGCAGAACTTTACATTTATCCCCATTGAAATTCGTTTTATTTGCTTTAGTCCATTTGTCCAGCCTGTCAAGATCATCCTGTACTCTGACTCTGTCTTCTACCATATTTGCTACCCCTCCCAATTTAGAATCATCTGCAAATTTAATTGTCAGCTAGCTGCCATGTTTTTCTTGTTCCCTTCTCTGATCCTGGTACTACGGCACATGCCTCATAGCTTGCTCGCTACTCTGCCGCTTGCTGTTAACAGTGATAGGGAGACCGTGAGAACCAGTGCTGCCAGACTGAGTTATCTGTCTGACCTTGTGACGGGGGGAGGGCTTGCGTTCCACTGCAGGTGTGAATTGTTCGGCTCTCATGGGGCACTGAGTCTCTCCCGCTTATTATGTAATCTCTCGCCGGGAGAATTCCCCCGCGCACGTGCTCGGATTTCATTTGCTTAGCTATTTGCCTCATCCTGCTATATGTAAGGATGTTTCCGCCCAATGGTCATTCCTAGCAATAATCTTGTGGACATGGTAACAGACTTGTAGTCTAATAAAACATAACGCTTCCCTGGAAATGTGTGTGGAGATTTACTTGCTGTTGAACCTGACATAAATTGTTAGGAATCACTTTTCCTCCATCGAGCTGAGTCTCTCCCGAGCGAGATGAGCAATCCCAGTGTGGCAGGGGTGCCTACCCCGACAACCACGTCGGTGCCTACCCTGACTACTACGGCGGTGCCAGTGACAGCCCCAACCACGACAGCACCAGTGGCCCCCACTCTGATGACATTGAGAACGGGGGCGCCCGTGATGACGGCGAGCCCAGGAGGGCCAATATCCATGGATGGAGGGGCCACCCCTAGGTCAGCGGCTTCGTTCATCCCGGTGCATTTGGGAAGGGGAGTGACCTACCACCATAAAGAGAGGGATTGGGGCTGGCATTGGGTGACTCCATGCAAACTACCTGGTCAATGCCAGGGAGTAGGAGTCGAGACAGTATCTTTGACCCACGGTCCAGCTCAGGGAGCTTCAGGATAACCCCAGGTAGACCCATCCCATTCCCACCGAGATCGTCGGTCAGTCCAAGTCGGGACATGGATGGGAGACTGGATATTTTGGAACTGGATTGTCGCCCTGTAATGCGGGACATGGGACAATTGCTACACAACCTGCTGGGGATAGTGGCCCGGGTGGTACAGACCCAACTGGCCATCCCACAAGTTTTGCCGAGAATCCCCCCCCCCACGCGCCCGGCCCGGGGACGGTTCACCGAAAACCTTTTCTTCTTTATTGTACGGGTGATGAAGTTTGTTGAGCGCTGGGCTCACCTGTTCCCTGACAAGGAGAATCAAGTGGATTTCATCGCTTCCCGCCTGTGGGGTGCAGCGACTAGCTGGTATGAGGGGCTCCACACCCTGGAGGCAGTGGAGTTGGAGAGCGTTGATGCCTTTATGTGGGCACTACGAGCC